>NC_064629.1:773780294-774083325 GCF_023864275.1 Schistocerca cancellata
TTCTTACGTAGCAAAGGCGCCAACCTGAATGAATTCACCAAACAATTTCAAGTTGACGGTTAAAGTCTCCCTCTGTGTCTTTCATCCAAGAATTCCATGGAACATTATCTACACTGAGCTACTTTCTCACATAAAAGTATCGCCCGCTGCTACAGTCTTCACGTTTTGAAGTATTCACATTAAGAATAATAAACTGTAATATAGATTTTGTTACGTTACTTCATCCGTCTTTTGATAGGAGCGAGTTCACTCAGAAGTGATGCAATGAATGTAACAGTACAGAACAACTGGGCAGAGATTTACTGGTGGTACAGAGTAACCGCCACAGGCACCACGGTGTCTCAATTCCATGCGTTCTTAATGGTATTTGGTTAGTATCGACGATCTGATTGGTGATGACAATTTTTAGAAGCTTCCCTACTATCTGAGGATTGCAGTAGTGAAGCAGTATGCTCCATGTGAAGTTGTAGTAGACGAAAACCAAGTAATGTTCTGTATTTAGATTTAAAACTTGGAAATTTTCATGTGTTTATAACGTTATATTTAATTCTATGTTTTATTAGATTTTATAGTTTGTATCTTTATAGACGAGAGGTTTCATTTCAAAAAGAGCAAAAATCCTTTCGTGTCCTTTCCGTATAGTAATTGCATCAAATCACTTACGGTGACGAAGTGGCGTCAGTGTGGCGTCTCTTTAACATTCTGTTCGCACTGATCCAAGTCATAACGACGACATAAACCTAGCAGTGGAGAAGACGTATACCAGACTCAGATTTATAGGCAGAATCCTTGGCACGTGTAACTGGGTCAAAATGGCTCTGAGCACTATGGGACTTAACATCTGAGGTCATCAGTCCCCTAGAACTTAGAACTACTTAAATCTAACTAACCTAAGGACATCACACACATCCAAGCCCGAGGCAGGATTCGAATCTGCGACCTAGCAGTCGCGCGGTTCCGGACTGAAGCGCCTAGAACCGCTCGGCCGCCGCGGCCGGCTGACACGTGTAATTCAGGTATGAGAGAGGTCCTTTCACGGGGCCATCGCTCGACCATTTTTTGAAGATTTTTCATCAGTCTGAGACCCCAAGGTCGATTAATATAAGAGACAGAAACTATTCAACGCAAAGCTGCGCGAATCGTCTCAGCTTATTTGCTCAACGTGGGAGCGTCACAGACATGCTCGACAAAGTACAGAGGGAGTTTCCAAGAGAGACGACGTTCATCGCGGAGAGCCTTTCTCCCGAAATAACGAATGCCCAGATTATACACACTGGACTCGCATTCGGGAGGACGACGGTTCAATCCCGCGTCCGGCCATCCTGATTTAGGTTTTCCGTGATTTCCCTAAATCGTTCCAGGCAAATGTCGGGATGGTCCCTCTGAAAGGTCACGGCCGATTGCCTTCCACATCCTCCCCTAATCCGATGAGACCGATGACCTCGCTGTTTGGTCTCCTCCCCGAAACACCCCAACCCAAACCAGATTAGAGTCCATAAATATACTGTTTCCGCGCGTAATCAACACGACACTAGCGTTAGAGAAATTCAGGCCCATATGGAGGTTGAAAGGTATGTGCTGAGATTCGATCAGGATAGAGCCAGTGAAAAATGTCGATAGTTCCCAACCGCAACGTTGGACGAGTAGTACATCTTCGAGTAGTAAGACCTTTGACAGCTAACCGAGCTAGGTGCACGCGGTAAAAGTTGGAGAAGTGGTGAGGAGATGCGCAGAGACAGCAGACGTGTTTCGAGTCGGAGCTAGATGCCTGCAGGAGGCAGCCGGGTCGTGACAGCATCAAAGTAAGAATTGGCGCTACGCACATAATAAGTTATATATTGAGCGAAACTCGGCACATACCTGGGGAAACTAGAAAGAATAATTAATAAAATAGGTTTTCTTTGGTTAAATAATGTCTAAAAGCTAGATAGAAATCCCATTGTTGATGCAATAAGCGTTTTGTGAAACTTTCTCGTAAATCCATGCTATAGAAGTTTTTTTAGTTTTTCACATGTGCCTTAAAAGTATGAACAATAAATATTTTTTAGATAAAATTAGAGTTTCATCTCACACCTTATGTCGTTCTCCGCATCCTGTGCTTGCATTGAACCAAAAGGTACATTAAAGTAAAGTTCCCATGAGTAAAGCTAATAATTTCATTTATCAGAGTAAAATAATCTATATGCCATTGCACAGTTGGCAAATTATTCAGATCAGAACAGAATTTTTATTAAGTAACAAACAGGGCCAAAATGAGTAAAGTTATCTAGAATGACAATTTTATGCCACTGCACTACGGCTGAGTTGAATATATGTTTTATTATCGGCTAAACGGGAAGGACTGCACGAGCTAAGTCCACAGACGCAGTCAGATGCAGGTTGGTGACTTTCATTTATTTTTACCACTAAACTTTCATGCAGTCAGATGTGTATTTTGAGTATTAATTTTCCAACAATATTTTCATGCAGTCAGATAAAGTTCAGTTCAGTTAAATACGCAGTCAGATGCAAGTTTTATTACAGACTAAAGCAGTCACATGCAGTTCAGTCCAGTTTAAATAGAGAATTTTTATTAACAACACTTTCAAGGTGTACTGAGAGTCTTTCTTGGCACGTACCATCAGTGAATAGAATAGGATGGGAGAGATGAGGCTGTTACACACACCATACAGAGGCCTGTGGAGTAGAGGTGTAGAGGTGGATGTACAGAGTATGGAACTCAAGCGCTAGAGCTCAGTCATGAAACACATTTCTGTGTTGCCTGTTGCGGGAGGATGCGGCGGCCGTGGGTTTCGTGCCGACAGCAGAGGAAGCCGCCGCGGTTAGCGTGCAGCGAGCGGCCCACCAAGGAGGTCGCCCACACGCCCCCGTTTTGATCCCAGCCCAGCGCAGCTACACACCACCAGCTTAACACTACGAAAACCAGCACTAACCTGAAAATTTCGTTGCTAACCTGCCTCCGACAGTAAACGTTGCTCTACCAAATGAATACACGTACATAGGGACTTCAAAACGTAACTTACACATGTCGTCCTACGCTAAGACTGTTGTTCAACAAGAATGGTGCGTGTCAGAAGAGACTAAATGTCGTTGCAGACACAGTTCTGTTGCAGTTCGGAAAACTAGTGCGTCACAGGTGGGAGCGAAATGGCGCGGCAAGTACAGGGTGATCAAAAAGTCAGTATAAATTTGAAAACTTAATAAACCACGGAATAATGCAGACAGAGAGGTAAAAATTGATACACATGCTTGGAATGACATGGAGTTTTATTAGAACCACAAAAAAACAAAGTTCACAAAATGTCCGACAGATGGCGCTCGACACCAAAACTGCTACCGTGACAGGTGAGAGGAACGCCGATATGTTACAGAGTCGCATCATCCCCAGCCTGGCTGATAAACACCTGCTGGAATGTACGATGTTTATGCAGGATGGCGCTTCACTGCATATTGCTAGACGAGTGAAAGATCTCTTGCGCGCGTCGCTTGGTGATGATCGTGTGCTCAGCTGCCTCTTTCGTCATGCTTGGCCTCCCAGGTCCCCAGACCTCAGTCCGTGCGATTATTGGCTTTGGGGTTACCTGAAGTCGCAATTGTATCGTGATCGACCGACATCTCTAGGGATGCTGAAAGACAACATCCGACGCCAATGCCTCACCATAACTCCGGACATGCTTTACAGTGCTGTTCACAACATTATTCCTCGACTACAGCTATTGCTGAGGAATGATGGTGGACATATTGAGCATTTCCTGTAAAGAACATCATCTTTGCTTTGTCTTACTTTCTTATGATAATTATTGCTACTCTGATCAGATGAATCACAATCTGTCGGACAGTTTTTGAACGTTGTATTTTTTGGGTTCTAATAAAACCCCATGTCATTCCAAGCATGTGTGTCAATTTGTACCTCTCTATCTACATTATTCCGTGATTTATTCAGTTTTCAAATTTATACTGACTTTTTGATCACCCGGTATATGGAAAAAATGTAATGTCGCGTTTAGCTGCAGTGAAGTGGTTCCAATAATTTGAGCAAGGCCGCAGACACGTGAGAGATACTGATCCGAAGCTCTAGATCTTGTACCTCTGTGATTTACATTTTTCGGCAGGCTGAAGTAACATCTGGGGAGAAAGAGATTTTCCAGCGAGGCGTTCAGACACTGGTTCTCGAATGGCTACGTAACAAAGGAGCGTATTTCTACCGTCGAAATTAGTGAAGCCCGTATTGCTTCAGAATAAATACCTGCCATTATAGCATAACATTCTTAGAGTCTGAAGCTCCTAAATATTACGAAGTTCACAGGGTGTGACGGTGATTACAGTGGTTCATCAAACCCACATTACTACCTTCTTTGGTTTCGTCTCTTGAGGGTTCACAAAGCAGATCTACATTTCTCAACTAATAACGAATGCTTGATAGGTGACATTCGAGCAACTGCATTTCCTGATTTGTCGAATAAAGCGATTCTGTAACAAACTTCAAAAAGAAGTGGTAAAGAAAACAGGCGTCTTACAGAGAGGGTGACAAGCCTTAGTACGGTTGTGAGGAAAGACAACTTTCCTAGTATCAGTAGCCATGTCTTCGGGTTGGACTAACATTAAATATTGATAAAGCAGGATAATAAATACTGCAGATCTTCGTGACACACTAACATCATGTCGTGGCCTCTCTTACTCACAACAGCCTTGTGTAAACAGAATTCCTTCAGTATGGACACGGCCGATACTTAGCCGGGGTTCCTTCAGACTCAGATTGTACTCTGTACGTTCTTCCTGAATCACTCCAGATGGATGGCGGAAAAGGAGCAGTTAAACTTCAATATTATTTGTCTGTCGAGGTGAGGCTACAGATTTGCGACGATTTTTTATATGAGTATCATTACTGTCCGAACCAATTTAAAAAGGCAATATTCTGTCCATCTCCATTGATGCAATACTTAAATGAGGATCTAAAGTATAATACAGAATACGAACCCAGATATTTTCAGGTTTAAAAAGCAATCTCCGCCCCCCCCCCCCCTCCCAATAAGCCGCTGATCTTTCCGATGAGCACTGGATTGCCGTAGGAGCAGCCACAAGGAAGGAGTACTATTGGAGGTGCCAGACTAACTAGTGGTTCCTAAAGAGAGGCAGAGGCAACAGTCTGGATGACTGAGTGATGTGACCTGTTCAAAAATTGTTCAAATGGCTCTGAGCACTATGGGACTTAACATCTGAGGTCATCAGTCCCCTAGAACTTAGAACTACTGAAACCTAAATAACCTAAGGACATCACACACATCCATGCCCGAGGCAGGATTCGAACCTACGACCGTAGCGCTCGCGCGGTTCCAGACTGAAGCGCCTAGAACCGCTCGGCCACCAGCGGCCGGCGATGAGACCTGTAACAACTGTCACCATGGCCTTGCTCTGCTGGTACTGCCAGCAGCCGAAAGCATGGGGAGTCTACAGCCGTAATCTGTTTGCCCGCGGGCATGCGGCCCTACCGTATAGCATCTCTTGAGTACAATATTTCGGAGGTAAAATAGACCTCCATTTGGATCTCCGGGCGGGATTCCACAGGACGATGTCGTCACCAGAAAAAAAAAGTTTGAAGTTCTGCGGGTCAGAGTGTGGAACGTTAGATCCCTAAATCGGGGAAGTAAGCCAGAGAAGTAGAAAAGAGAAATGGATAGGTTGAAGTTAGATGCAGTGGGAATTAGTGAACGACGGTAGCAGGAAGAACAGCACGCCTCGTCAGTTAAGAACACAGAATCAGATAGCCATAATACCGGAGTTTGTCTGATCATGAATAAGAAAATAGAAATGCGGGTAGGCTAACATGAACAGCACAGTGAACATATTATCACTACCACGATAGACAGAAAGCCAACGCCACGCAGTAGTACAACTTTATATGCCAACTAGCTCCACAGATAACACAGAGATTGAAAGAATGTGTAATGAGATAAAGGAAATTATTAAAATAGCTGAAGCAGATGGAAATTTAACATTGATGGGTGGTTAGAGTTCGATAATGTGAAAAGGAAGAGAAAGAAAAATAGAAGGACTACATAGACTGGGGAAGGAATGAAAGAGGAAGCCACCAGATAGAATTTTGCACGGAGAATAATTTAATCATTGCTAAAACTTGGTTTAAGATCCATGAAAGAGGGTTGTATACTTGGGAAGGATCCTGGGGACACTGGAAGGTTTCAGATTGCTTGCATAATAGTAACACAGACGTTCAAACCAGATTTTAACTGAAAGATATTCCACAGGCGAATGTGGATTTAGATCACAATTTATTGGTTATGAAATGCAGATTAAAAGTCGAGAAATTTCAAACAGGTAGGAAACGGGACCAGGATAAGCTGAAAGAACCAGAGATTTTTGAGTTTCAGAAGAAGCATTAGGCAACGCAGTATTCGAACAGGGGAAAGGAGGAATACAACAAAAGACGAATGGATATGTTTCTTATATGAAACAGGATGTGCAGCAGAGAATCATGTGGGTAAAACGACAAGGTCTAGTAGAAATATCTCAATAACTCAAAAAATATTGAATGTAATTCACGAAAGGAGAAAATACAAAAATTTCAGCAAATGAAGCATACAAAATGGATCCATTCTAAAAAATGAGATTCACAAAAGTGCAAAATGGCTAAGAGGGAATGGCTAGAGGACAAATGCAAGGTTGTAGAAACAAGCATATCTAGGGGAAAGGTAGAAGACACCTACAGTAAAACCAAAGCGAACTTTAGAGAAAATAGAAGCAACTGTATGGCTATCTAGAGCTAAGTACTAAGCAAAGAGAAGAGGGAGTAGTCGAAGATGATATAGGAGATATGACACTGCGAAAAGAATTTAACAGAGCACTGACAGACGTAAGTGGAAGCAGGCACCTTCTCAAAATTTTTGAAAAGCTTGGCAGAGCCAGCCATGACAAAATTATTCCATCTGGTGTGTAAGATATAACCTCAAACTGCAGGAAGACCGTAGTAATTCCAGTTTCAAAGAAGGCAGGTGCTGACAGGCGTGAATACTACCGAAACAGCAGTTTAATACATCATGGCTACAAAGTACTGATTCGAAATATTTACAGAAGAATGAAAAAACTGGTAGAGACCGACCACGGGGAAGATCAAATTGTCTTTTCGGGAACTGCAGGGACACGCAAGGCAATACTGACCCTACTACTTATCTTTGAAGATACGTTGAAGAAAGGCAAAGAAAACGAAGGGCAGTCAAAGAAAATGAAAGGGGAGTCGTAGTTAGAACGGAGTGAGACCGGTTTGTAACCTATTCTCGATGTTATTTGATCCGTTCACTCATCAAGCTGTGAAGGAAACCAGAGAAAAAATTTGGTAATGGAACTAAAAATCAGGAAGAAGAAAGAAAGACTTTTCTGTTTACAGAGACAGTTTAAGGACTTGGAGGAGAAATTGAATGGAAAGGATGGTGTGTTGTATTATAAGATGAACATCAATAAAGGTAAATAATGGTGGTGGAAAGTAGTCTAATTAAACCAGACGACGCTGAGGGACTTATATGAGGAATGAGACACTAAAAATAGCGCACGAATTTTGCTAGTTGGGCAGCAAAATGAGTCATGATGGCTGAAGTAGGAAAAAATAAAATGCAGGCTGATAATAGGAACAAATGCATTACTGAGAAAGAGGATTCTGTTAACATCTAATATGAATTTAAGTGTTAGGAAGTCTTTCATGAAGGTGTCTTTCTACAGAGTAACTTTGTACCGGAATGAAATGTTGCTAATAAACAACACAAGTTACAAGAGACAAGAATCTTTCGAAATGAGGTGCTAGAAAAGAATGCTGAAGATTAGATCTGTGGATTGAATAACTGATTAGGAGGTACTGAATTAAACTGGAGTGAAAAGAACTGACGGTATATATTCACGAAAAATGAGATTGGTTCATCGGATAATCCTGAAGCATCGAGGACTCGTCAATTTGGCAACTGTTTCCATTGGCAATACTGGGAAATTACACGTCATGTAAGTCAGACTTGGACCATAGGCAATTCAGACAAGAAGGGAATAGAAGGTTTTGAAATGTGGTGTTATAGAAGAATGCTGAAGATTAGATGGGTAGATTGAACAATAAACGTGAAGGTACTGAATCGAATTGAGGAAACAAGAAATTTAGGACACAACATGACTCAAGAAGGTATCATGTGTTACGACTCATCCTGAGGCACCAGGGAATCGTCAGCATGGTATTGGAGAGAAGTTTGTGGCTAAAATTGTAGAGGGCTCCTGCCATGTTTCAATGGAACTTGCATATTTTTTTCTTCCAGCTCTATGCTGGGCTGCCACTAGACCGTTATTCGTCTATACGGTCCTGATATGTTAAATTTTGATTCATCCGAAAAAAATTACTTGATTCCAGCACTCCATGTTCTTGTTTATGTGTTCCCTTCCGAAAAGCAGCCTGTTCTTCCTATTGGCAAGACTGATGTAAGGCTTCCTTCTTGCAGTTCTCCCATGGTAATTTTCTCTGTACAGAACTCGTCTTATTGTGCTAGGACTGGCCTTCTTCCTAAAATCTCCCTCAGCCTCAATAGCAATTCGTGTAGCTGTGATTCGTGGATCTTTCTTGACCTTTTGTGTAATTGCTCTGTCTTCTCTCCTCACAAATAACCTTTGGCGGCCTGTCTGTGGCAGATTTTCTGCCCTGTCTTCATATTTATATCGACGGACGATGTTCCCTACAGTACTTTTCTTCATATTCAGTAATGTTGCTATCTGTCGGCATGTTCTTCCCTTTTAGTGGTGGAATATTACTAACTGCCTCTGTTCAAAAGCGCTGTTTTTATACCTTTACTGCCTGCCGCGGTGGCCGAGCGGTTCTAGGCGCTTCAGTCCGGATCCACGCGGCTGCTACGGTCGCAGGTTCGAATCCTGCCCCGGACATGGATGTGTGTGATGTCCTTAGGTTAGTTAGGTTTAAGTAGTTCTAAGTCTAGGGGCCTGATGACCTCAGATGTTAAGTCCCATGGTGCTTAGAGCCATTTGAACCATATACCTTCACGTACCGTTGTGCACACTTGTGTTTCCTTTGAGCTCTCGACAGGTAATGGACGGCATCGCATGAAGTAACGAATAACAGAGATATGCACACTGACACTGTTGCCAACATTTGTCCAAAAACTTTTGAAGTGCAGAGTCATATCGCGCAGTAAGAAATGGGACTTCTTCTGTTGTAAGCAAGCAAACATACGTGATTGTACTTTTCATCGCCCATATTTACATGTACAACTTGCAGACGTAAGTCTTTGTTTCCGTATTAACCATCATAAATCCTTTCCATACCCAGACATGCTGTACACTATGTTTGTTCCAAAACTTATGAGAGGCACTGTACGTTATCATGAAAATTTAGCTCTAGTAGACTTACGTCACCCTAGTCTTTTTTTCTTTTCTTTCCACGCTGTATAATCCCCCCAATTTTGAGTGCGAATTAAAATTGTTGGGTGCATTAAGGCTCACACCTGTAAAGCGTGACGATAGTATGATTCATTGTGCCAGTTGGGAACGACTGGTCGGGTGTGTTGTGTAGGGGAAGATCCATGGCCAGTGGGCAGTGTGACACGGGAGACGGCAGGCGGCGGCCCCTCGGCTCGTGTGAGCGGCGTGCCAATTATACCGGCGCGTCCAAAGAATCACTTATAATGAAGTCGCCTGTAAGTAGAAGCCGCGCCTAATTAGATTAGAGGGAGGTTAAACGAGCGGGGCTAGGGCAGCGCCTGGCTTGTGTATCACATTGTTACGGCGTCCCGTTGCGCGCGGCGCCGCCCCAACTGCTCCGATTAAAAGAGCTGCAGCCCGTATTTATTGCAGCACGAGGAGGGAGATCTCTGCGCCGCAAATTTCCTCCGTCGGCGCAAGTGGTCAGACACACTGATGCTAGCCACGTAGCTACATTTACTGTCTTTTCTACATCTACATCTACAAACGTACTCCGCTAACCACGGCATAGTGCGTGGCGGAGGGTACCCTGTACCATTACTGGTCGTACCTGTTCTGCTCCACTCGAAAATAAAACGAGGGAAAGACGACGGTCTATATGCCACCGTATGAACCCTAAACTCTCTAATGTTATCTTCATGGTCTTTACGCGAAATGTACTTGGTGGCAATAGAATCGTTCGGCAGTCAGGCTCAAATGCCAGTTCTCTAAATTTTCTCAGTAGTGCTCCTCGGAAAGAGCGTCGTCTTCTGCCAAGCGATTCCCATTTGAGTTCCCGAGGTATCTCCGTAATACTTGCGTGTTGTTCGAACCTACCTGTAACAAATCTAGCATCCTGCCTCTAAAATACTTCGACTTCTTCCTTCAATGCGACCTGGTGCGGATTCCAAGCAGTCGATCAGTACTCAACAATGAGTCGCACTAATGTCCCATATACGGTCTCCTTTACAGAGAAAACACACTTCCCTAGAATTCTCCCAATAAACCGCACTCGACCATTTGTCTTCCCTGCTACAGTCCTTACATTCTCATTCCATTTGATACTGCTTTGCAGCGTTACGCCTAGTTATTTAAGCGACGTTATTGTGCCAAGAAATAAACTACTGATACTGTATTCGAACATTATGCGTTTGTTTTTCCTACTCATCTACATTACTTTACATTTTTGTACATCCAGAGCTAGCTGCCATTCATCACACCAACTATAAATTTTGTCTAAGCCATCCTGTATCCTCCTACATTCACTCAACGATGACGCCTTCCCATACACCACAACATCATCAGCAAACAGCCACACACTGTTTCTTACGTTGTCCGCCAGATCACTTCTGTATATACGATAATGATTGAAGTGGAAGAAATGAATCAAAATTTGTGCTGCTACCGGGACTCGAACCCGAGGCATCTTACTTGCTAGGCAGCAATGTTAACCATTACACCACTTTTTTCTTTTTTTTCATTTTGTTCGCTATGGTTCGTTGTATTTCGTCGTAGCGGACGTCACATGACATCCGTTGAAATTCGTTGTTGATCTTTTCACTCAGTTTTTTATTACAGAGGCCAGCCAGTTCCCTGACCGAACACGCTGAGCTACCGTGCCGGCGCACCACCAAACCACTATGGCTAACATTGCTGCACGAACCACCCAGGTTGAGTGCCTTCCTCAACACAAACCTCAGTTCATATCTTCTGCTTATTTTCCCTTGCATTGTCGCTATTCTTCTGTATATAGAAAATAACAGCAGTTCTATCACACTCCTGACTATACCCTTGTCTCTAATGAACACTCGCCGTCGAGGACAACATGGGGTCTGTTACTTAGGAAGTATTTCCGAGGATACTGGGACAATTCGTTGTGAAACTGTTGCACAGCAACTTGTCTTGATTAGTATTCCTCATTGTAGTAAACTGCGACACACATTCTAGGTTCCTTCTGAAATGCTTCATCTCTATTTACATACGATTCGCTTTCCTTTATGCTTCATTAACTACTTCGGTTAACCGGCCGGTGTGGGCGAGCGGTTCTAGGCGCTACAGTCTGGAACCGAGCGACCGCTCCGGTGGCAGGTTCGAATCCTGCCTCGGGCATGGATGTGTGTGATGTCCTTAGGTTAGTTAGTAGTTCTAAGTTCTAGGGGACTGATGATCTCAGAAGTTAAGTCCCATAGTGGTCAAAGCCATTTGAGCCAACTACTTCGGCTATCTTCCTTGAGTAAGCAATTAAGCTCTTTGTAACGTGGTTTGCCACACTTTCAGTAATGTAACAAAAGTGTCTTCATCCAGCTACGAGCAGCATAACACCACCTGATCCAAAAGTAAAACACAAAAATTGAGAAATCAATCACTGGAAACACATCGCCAGCAATACGACGTGGATTTCAAAGTAAAGTACAGAGAGAGAGAAAAACTGAAAGAAAAATTGCGTTTCCGTTGGATGTCTCTTACTGTCATTTAAACCTTTGTTGGCTACTTCAAACTTAAAATAATGCGGACAAACAATTAAACGTCATGTGGACAGATTTTTCACACAGATAAGAACTGTTAATGCGACGTACCTCATAGCTGAACCATCTTAGTTTTCCTGGTGGCATTTTATTGTGTCTTGTGCATATAAACTTTGAATTAAAGCGAGGGATCTAACAGGGTAGATTGGGAAGTCGGACTGAAAATACATTGCAATAAAAATGAAATAATATACACCCAACGCATCGAAAAGAAAATAATACAAATGACCACTGAAATCATAGAAAACTTAAGGAGATTTCGTATTTTGAGTACTTAAAGACTGCATGGTCTGTTTATAAGATAAAAGAAGTTTGAAGAACGGAATCGGGTGTCTCTAATTGGTTTCAGTAAGAAAATATATGTATTAAAAAATCCGCATTTATGAATGATGTGGTCAAGTTGTGATAAGCCTAATGGCGTACACTATAAAATAGATGGGCAACTAATATGGTGACAGGAAGGTGCACTTTTAAATATTGCCTATGTTTGAGAAGTGATTTGTTGGCAGAGATTTAGCGACGGATGTTTTTGTAATTTTTTACTGAAGTGATAGCCTTTAGATATCAACACTGCTGAATCAAAACATTTTATTTTATGATCGAGTGATGATGAACCTGATGGCCGCCATTATTTCCCTTCGTGTTTTTAGGTAGCAATCCTCTTACGTAATACATCACACGAGGCAACCATCACTTACAAATTTAAAATATATTGGAGTCTATAACTAAAGCAAAAAGTAGGTCTTTACACGCTAAACCACAAATCAATAAGTAGTCTTAACTAAAAGTTAATTACTCATAATTGTTACAGATACAGGACGAAAAGTAAGAGACTGAGAAATCGAAGATATTAAGAAACTGTAGGACTAGAGAATAAGATAAAAATTACTTAAACACATTTCAGGACAAATTGTGTTTTTGCGGTGTCTGTTTTAAGTTCATTTGAACACATCAGGTAGTCTTTAACATGGTATTAAAGCATCAGTGTTGAAGGCTTACGAAAACTTCTCGTTACTGAACGCTATGAAGGAGCATATTAGCTTTACAATTTCTTCCGCATTTGCACAATAGATGGCAGTAGTGGCAAGCGGTGGAGCAGGTGGTACGTCGTACGGGTCATGTAATGAGCTTACGCATTTGTAAGCATAACGCCACGATGCTATTAGTCCATTTGTGATTGGTCGTTAAGTTATTCTCGACTGAATGTGTCAATTTACGAACCCAGTTCTCGTCATCTGAGGGAAGTTTTTATTTATCTACTTTAATATCGAGGAATTTGCGACTGAGTTTCATGAAATGCTGGGTGAGACCAATGGTGAGGCAACTATTAGTGAAAAAACGTGCTGAGAATGGTTTCAACGCTACAAGAACGGTGAATTTGACTTCGAAGACGGGCGTGGCGGTGGAAGAGAGAAGGTTACGAGCTACTGAAACTGAGTGAAACAATCACATGAGGTCGTTATCGAAAGCAATAAACGCCGTTTAACCGAGCACTGAAAGACAAACGGCCACAATACAGTGACAGACACGAAAAGGTGATTTTGCTGCATGGTGAATGTTTATTATTAATTACCGTAATACAGTTAAAAACTGTGAATCATTCGAGGCGCCTGTAATTAAGAGAGTACCGAATGAAAATTATATTTTATTTTTATTTTACACGTCTAGTTCCGTAGGACCAAACTGAGGAGAAAATCTCCATGGGCATGGAACGTGCCCGTACATGAAATTACTGCAGAAAAGTAATAACAAATAAAATAAAATGTTTATGAAGCCTAAAAAGATATCAAGCTATAAGTATATGTAACCGCAAACAGCAATAGAACACCGGAATCATCTTAATTATTCAAGGAACTCCTGGACAGAATAGAAGGAGTAACCCAAGAGGAAAGTCTTCTATTTCGATTTGAAAGCGCGTCGATTACGGGTAAGATTTTTGAATGTTGTGGTAGCTTGTTGAAAATAGATGCAGCAGAATACTGCTGCACGTCTTTCCACACAAGAGGCAGTAAAGTGCGATTCAAATGCAGATTGGATTTGCGCCTAGTATTAACTGAGTGAAAGCTGCTAATTCTTGGGAATAATCTAATATTGTAAGCAGGAAACGACAGTAAGGAATGTATATATTGAAAGGCCAATGTCAGAATACCCAGACTAATGAACAGGGGTCGACAAGAGGCTCGCGAACTTACAACACTTATTTTCCAAACTGCTCGGTTATGAGCTAAAATATCCTTCGAGAATGGGAAGAGTTATCCCAAAATATAATACGATATGACATAAGCGAATGAAAATAAGCAAAGTAAACTAATTTTCGAGTCGAACGATCACTTACTTCAGATACCGTTCGAATAGTAAAAATGGCAGCATTAAGTCTGTGAACAAGATACTGAACGTGGGCTTTCCATCACAGTTTACTATTTATCTGAACACCTAGAAATTTGAACTATTCAGTTTCACTGATCATGTGCCCAGTCTTTGAAATTAAAACGTCAGATTTCGTTGAATTGTGTGTTAGAAACTGTAAAAGCTGACTGATTGTGTGATTTAGCGTTAGTTCATTTTCTACAAGCCATGAACTTACGTCTTGAACTGCGCTAAATGAAAGAGTGCCAATGTTGCACACAGTATCCTTTACTACCAAGCTAGTGACATCAGCAAACAGAAATGTTTTAGAATCACCTGTTGTTTAATCACTCATTTAAAAGAGAAAACAACTGCAAACCTAAGAATGGGTTCCACAATGGCTACATCGTTAGCTACATCTACATATGGCAGCGCAAAATTGCAAAAGATGACTTGTAGCTATTTTCAGTTCCTTAGCAGTCATCACCTGCATTGTATAGACCATAGAACAGGGTGTCTTCTTCCTCATTCGAATTCGTTTCCCGAACGCCTGGAGAATAAATTTCTGAGAAGTAATATTTAGTCGACTTCGTGTTTTGCTGCTTAGGACTATAATAAATTCCACTCGCAAGTCTTGTATATTCCTTGAGAATGATCTTTTGAGCCGGGTCACAGGTGCAGAAAATGGATGCTGCTCTGTATTAATTCCGGAGATGAGCATTTGCAGAATGAACAGACGCGTTTTCATGGCCTGTACGCGTCACCTGTACCTTAGGCCGACTGCGCGAGTCTCTCGTGGCAAGCCCACAATGCGGAGGGCACGTAACTGATCGGAGCCGCTGATCCGTCTCAGGGACTCCTCCCTCCATCCAGTACACAATGACCAGTACAGCACTGCTCGTGTTAAAACGAATCCAGCGTGAGAGTAATGTAACAACAGGAATAAGCATACAGCGATCACAAACAACTTTTCGACACAGCTCTATCTAACAAGTATGCGCTCACCGACACAGCTAGCAAACCGACGGTACCTACTGTGATGCAGCGTCAAAAGTAAATTCGATAATGGAGGGCTTTGTGTGCCGTCAGTACTCGCATAGCTAATAATGAAAACTTTTTCCATCTACGAAGATAGGAACAGTTCTTTCTTCTTAAACACTATTTATTGCGCAGCTGACGGTATATGACTCGTGGAAGAATATGCTAACTTCATTAGCTACTTTGGTAGCGCTGTAACAAATGAAGCAAAACTCAGAGGCAATCCTGGCATCACAAGGACATTTATTTCGTTTGCATTAGTGTAATAGTTTGCGTGTCTTCTGTGTATTGCGTATCAATAGAAAAACATTCTCACAAGGTTCATCTACATTTATATCTACATGGATACTTTGCAAAAGTGTCTGGCAGAGCGTTCGTCGAACCACCTTCACAATAAGTCTCTATCATTCCAATCTCGACAAGCGCGCGGAAAGAACGAACACCTGTGTCTTTCAATGCGAGCTAAGATTTCCGATACTTTAACATGATGATCGTTTCTCCCTACGTAGGTCGTCGTCAACAAAACATTTTCGCAATGGGGGCTGAAGGCTGGTGATTGAAATTTCGTGTGAAGATCCCGCCACAACGAAAAACGCCTTTGTTTTAATTATGTCCACCCCAGATTCTGTATCATGTCAGTGACACTCTCTCCTCTATCTCTCGATAATACAAAAATTGCTGGTCTTCTTTAAATTTTCTCGACGTACTCCGTTAAAGTTCTCTGGTAAAGATTCCACACCGCGCAGCAGTACTCCAAAAAGAGGGCGGATAAGCGTAGTGTAGACAGTCTCTTTAGTAGATCTGTTGCATCTTGTAAGTGTTCTGGCAATAAAATGCGATCTTTGTTTCGCCTTCCCAAAACATTTTCTTTGCGTTCTGTCCAATTTAAGTTGTTCGTAATTGTAATTCCTAGGTATTCATTTAAATTTACAGCCTTTAGATTTGACTGATTTATCGTGTAACCGAAGTTTAACGGATTCCTTTTAGCACTCATGTGGATGACCACTATATTTCATTATTTAGGGTCAACTGCCAATTTTCGTACCATACAGATATCTTTTCTAAATATTTCTGCAATTTGTTTTGACCTTCTGATGACTTAGCTAGACGATAAACGACATCATCTGCAATTAACCTAATACGGTTGCTCAGATTGTCCTCTAACTTCTTTTATGTGGATAAGGACCAACGAAGGGCCTATAACACTACCTTGGGGAACGCCAGAAATAACTTCTGTTTTACTCGATGACTTTTCGTCTGTTTATATGAACTGTGACCTCTATGACAGGAAATCACGGATCCAGTCACATAACTGAGACGATATTCCATAAGAACGCAATTTGACTACAAGCCGCTTGTGAGATACAGTGTCAAAAGCCTTTTGGAAATCCAGAAATACTGAATCAATTTGAAATCCCTTATCAGTAGCACTTAGCACTTGGTGTGAGTAAGGAGCTGTGTTTCACAAGAACGATGTTTTCTAAATCCGTGCGAACTGTGTGTCAATAGAGTTAATCCACAATATTCGAACACAATATATGTTCCAGAATCCTGGTCCATATCGACGTTAATGATATGATCCTGTAATTTAGTGGATTACTCCTACTGCCTTTCTTAAATATTGAGGACTATTACAACGGTTAGTAATTTGTTTTGAGTGTGAGCTTCTTCCGTGTATTACACATTACACTTAATTAATAATAACGAACTCCGAAGTTTTAATCCACTTCCAGTTTTTGTTCTTCATTAGGATTATGACCTAGGAATTCTGCAGTATGTGAATGTCTCATACACCAGAGTTCTTGCTGCCTGTGTTGAAACACTTTTCATTTTCATTATTTCTGCATATTTGTGTGTGTGTGGTCTTAATTTTTTATTTTTCATTGATTTATTAATCTATATTAGTATCTCACTGTCGGAGAGATCATTTAGACCAGATTATGAACACAGATGTTTTCGCAGTTTGTTGTCTTCGACTTGCACCTAGCTATTTACATGGCTCATATGAGAGACACTAGTTCTCAACACAGCATTTTCGAAAATAGGTGTGAGAAATGCAGCCGGGTGTAATTTTGCTGTATGGATGCCAAACGCATCATGCACTTCGGTGCACCAGTGGACCAATGGTGAAAACGTTATTGGGATTATAAACATAAAACAGAAAATTATATGTGACTCAGTTCTTTCTTTATAGCGCCACTAGCACCTAGAAAAATCTTAATGTTTGTGTTGGTAAATTAAAAACAAATAAATTAAAGTGATATTTCGCTTCTACGTTCACATAACGGTACGCAAGCGAGAGCATGCGCTATCTAATATGTTCCAAAACGCCGCACGTATTAGCGGGATTTTTCCGGGGCTTTATCCTTGCGTTCTGTTGGTGATAGAAAGGTAGGATCAAGTGTTTTGAACAGCCGTTGGGCTATGGACCATTTGTATACCGAGCAGAAGGATCGTCTTACTGTAAAGAGTCAAAGTTTGAATATTATGCACTTCCTGCAGCTTAATCAAATGGAGCAAATCGGTTGGTTCTTTTTGTATTACAGGTTGTCTATAGCCTTAAGGGGTTATGGAAACACCATTTAGTTCATGGGCTGCTCCTGATAAATCACGAAAAACATAGTTTTTGGGTACCAAATCCGAGTCGCGGATTCTAAGGCGGCGACGATCAGCGCATGACTGAGATTCTTATAATGTATTACTAAGCTTCCGATCTCGAACAACCTTGAATATTTTCTTTATATCTTTATCCGTTACCGAGGTACTGAAGTTCAAATTTACCCTACGTGCTCACATAAAACACGCACGTAAAATCCGGTGTGAGGCGATAACGTGGGTTATAAAAGGACGCAGCACGAAGAAATACGCTGCAAAAGGTCTCCGTTACACAGGCCAACGAAAATGTTTTTTGAAAAACTTTTTTTACTTTGATAACTGATCTTTATAGATTTTTATGAGCCGAATCCAAATCTAGGCTTAGTTTTTTTGTATAACCCATAGTCTGCGAGTATAGTATAAAAATCCTATGATATACGGTAAACGGGGAAATTAATGAAACGCTTTGTTACAACATAAGCATGGTCTGTATTTACAGTAAGCTACTTAAGACAATGATATGTGTTAATAGAGGTTTCAATTGTCAGCTGGAATTGGTTTGTATTTTCTTTCTCTTTTTTCTTTGAAGCTTCTTGTGTAGCTTTCTCTACGATGAGTGGCTTGCTGAGGTGACCAACGGTAGTCCCCAATCATGTTTGTGTTCCATCGGCCTTGGTAGCGTTTTTCCATCACTTTAATTCCCTGGTGAAAACGCTCTCCTTGCTCCTCACTAACATCTCCCATTCTCCCATATTGTCCGGGAAGTAATCAAGGTGACTGTTCAAAAAGTGAACTTTCAGGCTCATTAAACATCCTAAAGTTTTAAACTTCTTTAACATTGTAGCTGTAATAGAAACATATCTGGGTCTTTTTCATGTCCTAAGAACTTTGTAACGACTTGCTTCGGTGATACCCATACTTCTTTCTCAGTTAAGGTCATTGTGGATTCAAATTTCACATCAAACATTAATTTTCTAATGTCAGGTCCGACAAAGACGCCTTAATTTAGTTTAGCTACTGAAAAGTGTGGAAACTTTTGGCAGAGATACTTAAAACATGCTCCATTTTTAGGCAAAGCCATTACAAACTGTTTTATTAGGCCTAACATTATATTTAGAGGTGGTAGGAGTACGTTTATTGGATCTACAAGGTTTTTACTTAGAATGTTCTTCTCACCAGGTTTTAAAGACTCCCTCACAGGCCAGTTCTTTCTGCACTAGTGTTGATCCCTAGCCCTGCTGTCCCATTCACACAAGAAACATGGAAATTTGGTAAAGCCACCTTGCTGACCAAGGAGTATGTATGTTACTTTTAGATCGCCACATATCATCCAACCATGAGCGAGCAGAATAGCCTATTTTATTTAACACTGTTTTTAGGTTTTCATAGCTTTCTTTCATATGTATAGAATGTCTAACAGGTATAGATGCATACAGGTTAGCACTGTATAATAAAACTGCCTTTAAACTAGTTTTGGATGAATCAATAAACAGCCTCCATTCTTCGTTTTCGTATTCAGTACCAACTCATTCATCAGACCGGGAATGTCTGAGCAGTACACTAAATCACCTTCTTGTTGGAAAAGCGTGGAAAATTGCTGTTCTCTCTTTCTATACATGTATATGCTGGTTCCAACTGCCAATAAATTCTTTTCTTTTAATCTAGAGCCAAGCAATTCAGCTTTTTCTTTCGTTAAGCCCAGATCCCTAACCAAATCGTTAAGCTAGGTCTGAGGAAACAATTTTAGACTTTCTGTATTACAATGGAATTCATCATCATCTGGTTCACCTAAATCAGATTCTACATCAGAAAATACTTCTGTTGGAATAGAATTTAAATC
The DNA here is from genome assembly GCF_023864275.1 of Schistocerca cancellata. Taxonomy (NCBI): domain Eukaryota; kingdom Metazoa; phylum Arthropoda; class Insecta; order Orthoptera; family Acrididae; genus Schistocerca; species Schistocerca cancellata. The sequence goes on from NC_064629.1 coordinate 773,800,092, forward strand.
AACTGGTGATTCAAGAACCGGCAAATCTACACCATGCCCTACTGGTCATAATGGCGGACGGAAGGTTAGGGTAGCTTATTACCTTGTTGTTTTTCGAATTATGACCAGTAATGTCAACACTGCAAAAGTAGCAATCATCAGAATGATTTCTTGGCCTCCTGCATATCATAAAAACAGCAAATCTAAAGGCTTTTTTCTCCTTTATGGACCATTTTCTCAGATCTCCAACACACACATAACGTATCTTATGCGGCGTCCAAGATTTATCTTGATCATCAAGTTTAGATCCAAAGTATGATAGATAAACCTTTTTCACAAAGTGTGTAATGTTTCTTTGGTGTTTTTCAATCACAAATTCGCCACAAACTGCCAGTAGAGTTTTTACAACCACGATTACATATTGCAATGAGCACATGTACAGGAAATTGGAAAGTGAAGTTAGGTTGACAGTAAACAAAACACCATCTGTTAACACAAAAATGGAATCGACCTTTTTTTGCCAGCAAATGTTTTTTAGCAGTGCTACCAAAGTTATCTACATTCATTACACCTCCTTTTTAAATTAATTTAACTATATAAAAGCTGTTAAATTCTTGAAAAAATCGCTTAATTTAATAAATTTAACTGTAAAATGTGCAGAAATGGTGGGTGATACAGTTTTTAAATATCATATTTCTATTTCCCACCCTGAAAACATAAGAATGAGGTATTTTCAGTAAAAAAGAGACAGTGAGAAGAGGCAGTAGTACGATAGGACGAAAGATACTGTGGCTGAGAGACGGGGGACAGTGACAGAGATGCACAAAGAGATAACAACAATGAGTTGGGCTGAATGAGTGAAGGAGAATGGGCAAGTGGGAGTGGGTGAGAGGTGAGCCGCATGTTAAAAAGAGCGCGAATATGTTTGAATACTAAAATTTGTGGGAAAAATTTTAAAGGTGCTAGGGAGGGTAGAATAGAGGAGCTGGTACCCCACTTTTGACTCAGGTTCATTAATAAACAGAAGCACATTCGCCTTTTTTGTGTGCCGATAGGAGAATTTTTCCGCTGTACGTACACACTCCACAAGCTACCAAACGATGTCTGGCGGTGGGTAAATGATTCCGAAATCTTGGGAGTTAAATTCTCAGCAAAGCACAACACCTTCTTTGCAGCATCTCCCGTCACTACTTTTGTTTAACGTTTCTATTACGCTCTAGCCTTTCCTAAGCAACTCCGTGACGAATTTAACCGGTTTTCTTACCGTCCTTTATAACTCATTCGTTTATCCAAGATGGTAGCAGGCCAACGAACAATACACGAGAACTGGTCCAGCGAGTGTTTTGCTTGCTCTGATAAACATGAATATTTCACCCTCCAATCCCACGGCTGGATGTATGTGATCATTTCATCTTAAATCGCTGTGGACTAATGCACCTATATACAGGGCTATTACAAATGATTGAATCGATTTCATAAATTTACTGTAGCTCCATTCATTGACATATGGTCACGACACACTGCAGATACGTAGAAAAACTCATAAAGTTTCGTTCGGCTGAAGCCGCACTTCAGGTTTCTGCCGCCAGAGCGCTCGAGAGCGCAGTGAGACAAAATGGCGACAGGAGCCGAGAAAGCGTATGTCGTGCTTGAAATGCACTCACATCAGTCAGTCATAACAGTGCAACGACACTTCAGGACGAAGTTCAACAAAGATCCACCAACTGCTAACCCCATTCGGCGATGGTATGCGCAATTTAAAGCTTCTGGATGCCTCTGTAAGTGGAAATCAACGGGTCGGCCTGCAGTGAGCGAAGAAACGGTTGAACGCGTGCGGGCAAGTTTCACGTGTATCTGGACATGCTGGAAAATTGGCTGATGCCACAACTGGAGACCGACAGCGCCAACTTCATCTTTCAACAGGATGGTACTCCACCGCACTTCCATCATGATGTTCCGCAGTTCTTAAACAGGAGATTGGAAAACCGATGGATCGGTCGTGGTGGAGATTATGATCAGCAATTCATGTCATGGCTTCCACGCTCTCCCGACTTAACCCCATGCGATTTCTTTCTATGGGGTTATGTGAAAGATTCAGTGTTTAAACCTCCTCTACCAAGAAACGTGCCAGAACTGCGAGCTCGCATCAACGATGCTTTCGAACTCATTGATGGGGACATGCTGCGCCGAGTGTGGGAGGAACTTGATTATCGGCTTGATGTCTGCCGAATCACTAAAGGGGCACATATCGAACATTTGTGAATGCCTAAAAAAACTTTTTGAGTTTTTGTATGTGTGTACAAAGCATTGTGAAAATATATCAAATAATAAAGTTATTGTAGAGCTGTGAATTCGCTTCAATCATTTGTAATAACCCTGTATTTGATAGTGTCTGGTCACCGACGGACAAAAGATATAGAATAATTTATCGCATTGTATTACATGAACTGTTTAATGGTGAGAGTCAGCTGTCAATCTATTCACCAACTGCTCACCATATTCATATCTTCTTGCAGAACAGTTTTCTACCTACGTTACTTCTCTGTAAACAAACTCGTACTTTTTACGTAGTCAGTCGATGGTGCAAAACTCTCTCAAAAGCGTCCTGGAATCAAGGAACAGGACATCTACACTTGCTCCACTAGACATTATCTGATCAAAAATATCCGGACACGGCTATGTAATGCGAAACTGACCACTAGATGTCGCAAGAGGCGCCAGTATGAAAACAGATGATGAGTATCTTGTTGTCAGCAGAGTGGCAGTAATAGCAGAATGAGTCGGTCAGCAGCGCTCGGTGACACCGAACATGGACTAGTCATTGGATGTCACCTGTGTAGCAGATCCATCAGCGACATATCAACCCTTCTAAAGCTCCAAGTCGACTGTTGAGAAATGAAAACGCAAAGGAACAGTCGTAGCTAAATTAAGACCAGGCGGACCTCACGTCATGAGAAACACGGACCGTCGGACATGCATGGTTGTCAAAAATCTCATGAAATCAACGGAAGGAATGACTCGTGATTTCCAAAGTGCCAAAGTGCTGCCAGCTAACACACTGTGTGTGCTTAGGGGAGTTAAAAGAATGGGGAACAATGGTCGAACAGCCTCTCCTCAGCCACACATTTGTATAGTCAGTGCTAAGCGACGCTTGAGGTGATTTACAGAGCGATGTCACTGGACAGTGAACGACTTAAAAAGATTGATTTAGGGCGATGTATCACAGTACAACCTGTAGCGCCCCGAGCTAAGGGTTTGAGTTTCGCGAATGCCTGGAGAATGTCAACTTCCATCATGTGCAGTGCCAACAGCGACCTAGGGAGGAACTAGTGCTGGGGTATGGGAATGTTTTTCGTGGTTAGGGCGAGGCCCCATTATTGCGCATACGAAAACGCTAAATGAGGTAGGATATGAACACATTTTACAGCACTGTCTACTCCGTTCAGCGACGATTATTGTTTATATCAGCATAAAATGCACCCTACCACAAGGCAACATCTATGAGGGAATTGTTTGTGGACAATAACATTTCTGTAATGGATTGGCTTCCTCTGCGCCCTGACGTGAACGCAATGGAACACCTTTGGAATGAGACGGAACGTCGACTTCGCTCCAGTCCCCAGCGTCCAAATACTACCATTTTTGGTTTCGCCTCTTGAGGAAGAATGGGCTTACATTCCTCCACAGAGATTCAGGCACCTCACTGAAAGGGTCCCCAGCAGAGTTGAAGCCGCCATGAAAGCGAAGGGTGTACACAGCCATTATTAATGTCCTCTGACAGGTTTTCGGACATTTTTGATCAGCCAGTATATGTAGTCTTCTGGGTTACTGAACGAACGGGGAAGTTGAATTTAGTCTGGTAGGTGCTTTCATAACCCGGTAGTGTTACAAAGGAGTACTTAGAGCTCCAAACAAGTTACCTTAAACAAGAACAAATTATGTTATGTGATTATACAACATATTAATGGCTCAAATGGCTCGGAGCACTATGCGACTTAACTTCTGAGCTCATCAGTCGCCTAGAAATTAGAACTAATTAAACCTAACTAACCTACGGACATCACACACATCCATGCCCGAGGCAGGATTCGAACCTGCGACCGTAGCGGTCGCTCGGCTCCAGACTGTAGCGCCTAAAACCGCACGGCCACTTCGGCCGGCCCAACATACAGGGTTATTGCAAATGATTGAAGCGATTTCACAGCTCTACAATAACTTTATTATTTGAGATATTTTCACAATGCTTTGCACACACATACAAAAACTCAAAAAGTTTTTTTAGGCATTCACAAATGTTCGATATGTGACCCTTTAGTGATTCGGCAGACATCAAGCCGATAATCAAGTTCCTCCCACACTCGGCGCAGCATGTCCACATCAATGAGTTCGAAAGCATCGTTGATGCGAGCTCGCAGTTCTGGCACGTTTCTTGGTAGAGGAGGTTTAAACACAGACTCTTTCACATAACCCCACAGAAAGAAATCGCATGGGGTTAAGTCGGGAGAGCGTGGAGGCCATGACATGAATTGCTGATCATGATCTCCACCACGACCGATCCATCGGTTTTCCAATCTCCTGTTTAAGAAATGCCGAACATCATGATGGAAGTGCGGTGGAGCACCATCCTGTGGTACGTTTAGCTCCCTGCTTGCTTTATTCGTCGACTTCCGCGGGCTACGCGTGAAACTTGGCCGCACGCGTTCAACCGTTTCTTCGCTCACTGCAGGCCGACCCGTTGATTTCCCCTTACAGAGGCATCCAGAAGCTTTAAACTGAGCATACCATCGCCGAATGGAGTTAGCAGTTGGTGGATCTTTGTTGAACTTCGTCCTGAAGTGTCGTTGCACTGTTATGACTGACTGATGTGAGTGCATTTCAAGCACGACATACGCTTTCTCGGCTCCTGTCGCCATTTTGTCTCACTGCGCTCTCGAGTGCTCTGGCGGCAGAAACCTGAAGTGCGACTTCAGCCGAACAAAACTTCATGAGTTTTTCTACGTATCTGTAATGTGTCGTGACCATATGTCAATGAATGGAGCTACAGTGAATTTATGAAATCGCTTCAATCATTTGTAATAGCCCTGTATTAATGTCCTGCAGTTTCGAGCATCTGTCATGTGTCAGAGAAAAAGATCTGCGATATAGACTTGCCTTTTGACTCGACTACGACGATTAGGCGCACTCTGCATACCTACTGACTCTGTATACAACAAAAGAAACATCATTCGGTTCCTTATCTTTGGGGTGTAATTCACGAAGTGGTACAACAATTAAGGAACAGGATTTACATTAGATTGTAGTGGTGTTGAATTTCTCTCCGTCAACCCTGTTTTAGGTTTTTCGTGGTTTCCATAAACCACTTCGGGTGAATATCGAGATAGTTGTTTCGACAACATCACGCCGATCCCATTCTGCACCCCTTCTCTCTCTACGGTCGTTAAACACATACTTACGTACCTTCCTTACTTTTACGTTGGCTATACCGCTCCTTTCGGCAAATTAGTATGACATAAAGAATCTTGGACCGCCTTCGTAGCTGAATGGTACACCGGAAAATCTTTTTTTGTAGTGGTATGAAGCAAAAATCTTTTCAATTCGTTATAAGAACTACTTTTTTGCTGATTTAGTGAAATGTGAACCTGGTACCTAACTTTTCTTCGCTGAATGGGACAGTTGCTGTTGCTGAGGATCAGCTTCCTCTCCTCTCCTCTCCTCCCCCCCCCCCCCCGGGCCAGCCCCGAAGGTTCTGGTGTTACAATGGAGCAATGTTTTGTACCATTATATTGTTGCTGCTCTAGTTATTGTTTTTGTGTATAGGGTTGAAGAAGAAGTAAAACAGAAATCTGTTAATTTCACCAGTTTGTAAATACAGATAGGCTGCTTTGTTGTCAAATGCTTGAATCTGTCCAATTCTTCTGCAGCAGGAGTGCCAATTTGTTCCGAGCGTATTAATATCATTGGATGTCTGACACTATTGTTCTTATATTGTTCATGGTATCGGTTGGAAAAATATAACTAAGAAATAACCGTTTAGCTTCTGAGCTGTTCCATAAGTATTTAGTAATAGTAGATAAAAAAGCTGCTGATTCAAACAGTTCATTGTGTCATATCAAGGATTATACTGTAAGAAAATTATTTATTCAGGTTGACATCTTGATAGTAACTGAGCAGCAAGCGAGTTGCAAAACCTATTTTCATGATATTTAGTTACTTTGTAAATGGTACTGTACAGTACCTGCGAGCTTATTGTCTGTAACTAATACCTTACTATAAGTACTATGAAAAAAATAGAATATGGTTGAGGTCGCTTCATTCGGTACGGAAGAACCCAGGTTCGATTCCCGGCACGTTCTGTGATTTTTTCTGAGGTGAGGAGGTCTGAGACGGAGTCTACTGAGGCCAAATGAGGAGAAGGGCTGCGTCAATAAAGAAGCAGCGGCATCGTCATGACTGATCTATTAGCAATAACGGCTGACTGGCGACATGCTTATCACATGTCCCACGATTATAGATCGCTGCTCGTACTGCCCGTTATCCAGCAGTCAAACAGTCGGAACAAGTCTAAGACCTAATCCTTGAGTGGTCTTTCCTTCTTTGAAGAGTCTTAAATACACCAAGGAACACACTGAGATGCGAAGCTGAACTACAGTGCTATGTGCAGACTTTCGACGTTTAGTTCCCTTAGTTGTAAAGGAGTAAAGAGAGGGCCATTGCCGTAGCGTGCTAATCTAAGTGGCACAAATATGGCCATGCAGTGCCCACACGCGCAGGCATGTGATAGATAAGGCTCCTTACGTGCTGTACGAGAGAGTACGGATAGGCTCTGCAGATGTGTTATATTTGTCATACAAATTCTAATCTGGTTAGGAAAATCGATAAAATTTAACGTGAAGCATTTCGACTGGCACAATCAAGTATTAGTCAAGTATTATTTCTTCTTAGGTTTACCTCAGATGTTAATATCCAGGCGGCAGCGCAGGAGGTCACTGGAAACTGGCCTCTGATTCAGCTCTGGCATGGGAGATATAAGATATTAACGTTGTTCTTCCAGAAAGGAACATCCTGAGGTTATTTAAGATAAACCTCTAAACTCTGGATGGTGCGGGCGAACATTAACCCGACCTGCTTTACTGTTACACTATTACCCCCAATGGCAAAATAGCTTGTCTCCTAGCGATATGTTTAGTTTCTTAACTTCACATCGTGCGTTAAAGGACAGGCTGAGGAGGACAGGAGTATGGAATGTATGTCTCTTATAGATCATTTCGACGGCTTTCAGATTGCAATAGAAATCTAGTTTGATCTGAATAGTAATTTTTACTGTACGAAGTATTGGTCTGGTAACATTTTCAGGCTAACGCGTGTTTAGGTGATGAGGTTTACATCCAGCCACTGCTCCAGTCTGTCTAAGCCAGCATACTAACAGCGCAGGCTTTGCTGCTTGCGAGTAATTTACAATATAAAAGATTTACGTATCACCACATTCTCCGTGATTGAGGGAGACGGAGAAATCTATTGATACTTAACGGTGTAATCACACCGCAGATACTCTTCTTTACGGTCCTAGCAACCTGCAATTATCTTTTAAATTAATTTCATCGGTCTTAATCAAGGGGGAGCAAGCTCACCTCGTAAGCGATACATAAAGGCAAGCCGAAATATAAGTTAATTGCGTGTGGTTTATACTCACATAACTGTGCAGGAGCAAACAAGTTTTCGCAGACGTGTGTCTATTTATTAAAACCACAGATTACTTTAGTAAGAGGTGTTAAGAACTAATTATCAACTAGTAATTATTTCGTTAAAAAGACGAGTTTCTCCGCTAAGAGACAATGGTGCGCTACAGTTCGCTGTTATGACCACTTAATTGTTATCTGCTCAGTCGATCGACATTTGGTAGTAATAGCACGTCGTAGCTCATTTTATTAAGACATAATGTTCGTTTTTACTGTTGTATTTTGATTCAAACAAATATTTATGAGCACAGAATCGTTTTAAACACCCTCTTCTCCACGGACAGTTTAGGAGCTAATATGTCATTAATATGGTTGATTAGTGAGGAGAAGCATTATCTTTAGTTGTGGCGTGACGTGTGGACGAGACTTCTTAAATACTCGACAACTGCGTGTTTTGCACCAAATACTGTTGGAATTTGTACTGTGGTTGCAGCACCTGTGGAGTTTATTGTTCCGCTAAGGTTCTGACAGCGTAATACAAATGCACGGAGAAGAAACCACCATTTTAGCCCCCACTACAGATGAGAGTCAAGGCGACGGCGTTGAGTAAGCAACTCGGTTCTTTTCATTTCTCTAATTGTACTCGTTTCTGAGACACGAGAGCATCCTGAAAGGTCGCAGCCCCGAGAAATGTCAAAGGTCAATTAAGTGATGTACGTAGTAGTAGGTTATTAAAACTACGAATAATTGTGCGTCTGACTTCATAATTAGCTGCCACAGCTCACAAAATGAGCTACAGTGTTGGGTCCACCTAAGTGTTAAGGTATTTTTTTTAATTATCTCATATCACGGTACCCTGAGAGGCAGCGTCCGTTTGCGCATCTACCGTTGTTGCCACTATATGGTCAGACAGGTGGTCCAGAAGTTTCATCGCATTTTACCCAATGAACCTCGATTGATGGAATGATGCACCTTCTACGGATTCATTTGAAAACTTTTTTATCAGAGTTTTGAATATTTACACACAGTCCACATTATTTCTGCCCATAGTTTTATTACTCGTTATTCTACTTAATCGTAGCACTCTTCCAGTTACAGTATCCTTTCCTAATTTATTAACTTACTTTTACATGTTTCGTCGTCAGCTTTGTTGTCTGTGTCGAAAAAGGTGCAGGATAATAAATTGCAATCAGACTTTAGAAGGAGCCAAGAGCAGACACCTGTAGACCGAATTTAACGTGGCTGACGGGGCCAAAACATGTGGTATTAAAATGACAACTTTTAGTTCTGGGCGACACTTAAATGAAGATACTTCAGCGTCAAGTCATTGGCTACGCACCTGTCGTATTCTGAATTCCACTGTCGTTTCAGTCATCGAATAACTTCCGGTGTTTGACCAGAATCACTCTCTGATTTCATTATTTCTCTAACATCAAAGTGATTTACAAACAGTACTCAAACCGTGTAAAAAACAAGCTGGGAGTCATTTCCCGGATAGCTCAGCTGGTAAGAAAAACGGGTGTGTTTGAGTTCCAGTGCAGTACACACTTTTAATCTGTTAGCAAGTTTATCACTATCACACAGTCCACAGCAGAATGGAACATTAATTCTGGAACCACGATGTTACGGCTTTAGAGATGATGTCTTATTAGTTTCCTTCGCTTATGACACTCTTCGCAAACACCAGACATTGACTATTATCACTTCTTTAACTGGTCAACTTAGTAAAGTGGCCAGACATATTAAGTACTGTGTTAGTAGAAGAATTGAGTAAGACAAATGTCAGAATCCACAGCTTGCATCAGAATCGAAGATCAGGTAGGTTGTCGGCAAGGCAAGCACTTATGTGATGCCCACATCCTCAAGGAGGAAATTTGGGCAAGTTCTCCACTAACATTTGAATTATACGTTAATTGCACGCGTCGAACACCAAATAAGTATTGAACTATACGAAGGGTGGTGGGATATGCACTTACCTCCTCCAGTTGCCCTCCGGATAATTGAAAATAGTCGCAACAGGTTGGGCAAATGCCAATGACAAGAAAAAAGGCACATCTTAGCCAACTAGCGTTCTCATAGCGCAAAAGTCCACCCGGCATAGAACTTTGCAGGCATCATGAAATGAAGAAGAGAGAGCTAAACACTTCACAAAACTTCAATACACGAAAATTGTAGTAACACAACTCAAAGTAAATGGCTTTTGGCTTTTCATCCATAGCCATAATTCGAAAATGTGTTACTTGGAAGAAATGCCTTTTGTAAGAGCAGCGAGTGTTTGCCGTGTCACCATATACAAAATTTGTTATAAAACATGCCCATGATTACTCTGCAGTTCACACTTTAGTGTTTGGGAGAGGGTTCGTAGAACCCTTCAGTGGTCAGTTTTTGCTGTCGTATAGCACGAATGTATCCGTTCCATACACTGACGCAGGCGTGTTCGGTGGTGTCTGATATATTAAGACGAATAAAAGTTTCTAAGAACTGTGTTAAATAATTGTCTTAATGGAAACCATATTAGATACGGACATACTGGTCAGAAGTCTTCATTATGACAGTTGAAGCATCATTACTTTCATATACTTCCACAGCTGTACGCTTTGTCAGTAACGTTTCTGTATGATTTTTTGAAAAGAAGAAAATAACGATTGGGTTTTGCATTTCTTGGTGCTGAAACAAAATCACGGTGAAGTTTAAACGTTTGACTATTATGTGATAGCACGGTTCCTGTTCTTTTAATTCTTCCAAGCCCTCCAAAAAGTATTATTCTGTTGGAAAGAGAAGTATTTGTTAGGTTTTCAGTTCCGAAACGTTCTTGCTAATTACTTATTTCTTTCCCATTAACTCACAACGTAGTATCAGAATCTGTTAGTAATTTATGAACTGTGATTTATGATTCTAAGCTTTAAATGTTTATAAGAAAGCCCTCAGTTGTTTTTAGACCATAGATACAGATTCTAAAATCTAGTCCGTCTCCTACAGTCCTGGCGACATGAAATTTAGTCTCAATATTCCTGTCTGATAAGGCAAAATAATATCAATCTCAAAATCTGAAACATGGCTGCGAAACAGCAACTGTGTAAATCTGAAGAGGTTGAAAAAATCAGCCAACCTGTTGCAAAACAAAGGCTTATTAGCTCTTGACCTAGGTTTCGATATTTCTAAAAAATATCTTCTTCAGAAGGAGTGGGCCTTAGCCTCTGGCATGATGTACACGTATCTTATGCAAATATTTTATCCTGTGACTTCAGTTACAATTTCATGTTGCCAAGAGCCTCTGTGGGCATTTACTAGTGAGCATTCATTCTGAAGTTCACTAAATGTAATCTGGCTGCTATTTAAAGCCATGGCTTGGGATAGTTCTTGTTTTGTTAATTTTATATATGAGAAGAGCCACTCGGCTTCAGTTACTCTAATGTAACATTATTTGATGTAACAAGGCTCACTCTTTCTGAAGAAGATATTTTTAGAAACATCGAAAGCTATCAGAAGGGCTAATAAACCTTTGTTTTGCAACTGGTTGGTTGATTTTTTTTCAACCTCTTAATATCAATTATTTTTTAGTTCTCTCATCAGTTCGTCAATGGTAATCTTACTGTGGTGGTTAGTGTTTAACGTCCCGTCGACAACGAGGTCATTAGAGACGGAGCGCAAGCTCGGGGGAGGGAAGGATTGGGAAGGAAATCGGCCGTGCCCTTTCAAAGGAACCATCCCGGCATTTGCCTGAAACGATTTAGGGAAATCACGGAAAACCTAAATCAGGATGGCCGGAGACGGGATTGAACCGTCGTCCTCCCGAATGCGAGTCCAGTGTGCTAACCACTGCGCCACCTCGCTCGGTAGGTAATCTTACTGTGAATCATAAGGGCGGACTTGGCACCACGGATACATGTAACTAAAAGATAGTTGTTCGTTTCTAATTCCAACCAGGATGTCAACGACTGTTTTTAAATTTTAGTTATTTATAGTAAAAAGTAATCGTGTGAAAAATATCAGGATTATTTCCTTTGTGATTTTATGAAGGTAGCTTTCTTAACAGGATTGCATTCGTCTCAAGAAAATATTCTGGGGAAGCTAGAGACTAAAATAAATCAAAGACCTTCTTTTAGATGTTTATTCACGCTGTATATGAAGAATTCTTGTGCCAGAGTTACCCGACACGGTAGCCAGGTTTTAACACGACTGTCTACATTAGGAGGACGACGGTTTCGGAGGTAACAGTGGGCTGCGTTTCTTCACATCAGGATAGTTTATCATCAGCGGACAGGTACGGAAATAAGAAATTTGGAGCGGCGCCGTGCCGGGAATGCGGAGGAAGCTGTGGCGCAGATATCGACGAGCGCAGAATGCGAGTGGCGTCCCGGTAATCGCTAATGGAATGTGACGTGCAGGGCTCCCGCGACACAATCCGCTTTCGTTCCGTGTCGGCACGTCTCTTTTATTTCTGACTGTTACATTTTAGTCGCAGCCATAAGCAACAAGCGCCGCTTTTTTGCTCGCGCTGCTGCGTCGGCTCCGCCGCAGACGAGCCGACTTATATTTATTATTACGATGTGCAGCAGTGGCGTGAAATCGGAAATTGAAGAGTCCCTGGCGTCGCTCGGGTATTGTCTTGCAAGTGGCCGTCTGGAAGCCGAACAAACCGCTGCTTCGTTTTATAACTTATTTGCTTAGCGGCCGTGGCCTTTTTGTAACATTACCGGAATTTATAAGTCGTGTTACGGCCAGGAATTACATCGCGCGCGCTGGCGGCTTGGCTCGGTGCACATCCCTCGTGGTAATATGTTCGTGAGCGCGGCATGCGGCTCAATTAATATCGGGTCGTGCGACTTCATTTTGTCACTGTGCTCACGCCAGCGATTGCTGCTTTCTTATTGATGTGTGGGAGACCTGTTGTAGTGCAACCTACAAGAAATTCCTGGTGGGGCTGCAAGTTTATGACTTCCGACCTTCTGTGCTGTACTTTCAGGGGATATTTCAAATGATCGACTCGGCACAGTGATTCTTAACCAGCTGGTACGGAGTTGAAGGACTCTCCAGTATTTTTTATTCATATTTCAGAATCTTTTCTGAGTCACGCTGAATAAGCAGACAAGGTGGCTTTAAAAAAGGTCGTATGTAGTTTCCGCCAGCCTTTCCTATTAAAATCATCAAACACGTAGCAACTGATCTGCCTGTTATGACACTGCACTTGTACCTCAAATAAAACAGAAATGTTTAAAATTGAGCAACTAAACCTTAACTGCAAGTCCAGGAGAATGTGGCAGACGGAAAGTTTGTCTGACTGGGGATTAGTTATATGCGTGGTTATTAGAAGCTCCAAAACCCATTTATATGTCTATCCTGGTTGCGTAAATGTTTGCTAACGGAATATATCGAAGAAGCGATTGAAAAACATCTGCTTTTCTGATACCACCTATGACAGAGACTAAGACTTCTATATTACGAGTCAGTGCTCGAGTATGAGCACGTTAAAATAATTTCTGAGGTGTGCGCTACTGTCCAAAGGGCTTCGACATTTCGATCGAGCACTGCTTCGACTTATCTGAAGACAATATATTCGAGAGGCTCGTAGATATCCCAGCTTTTGAAACAGGATCCACTATGTCTTTTTCAAGAAACTCCACAACGGTGTGAAAGAGCCCCATAACAGTGTTTGAACCAAGGAAAAAAAAATTTCTCACAGTGACGGAAACTGAAGTCGGATCTAGCGTGTGGCAGTTGTACAGGGACACTGCTCAGCCTTGGAGACGGGCCATTAGCGTGTTACTGTCCTTACCACTAATCCTTACATAGCGATCGGCCAACATGGAAAGGTTCCTGCTATAGTCGTTTCATGGTGTAACTTACATGTGTGACAAATATTTCTGGTCAGTTCGATTCTAAACCATCCCTGTCATACTGAGCTGGTAACCTTGTCTTCAATGGACGACACGAACACGAATCAGATTCGTAGTTCAACATCACTACAGCTTTGTTGTTTCCCTTAGCATTAGATTAGAGGTGAGTGGGAAGTAAGTACCATTATTGTGCAGGCGACAGCATGGATTTAGTCCCTCTTCCGATGCCCCTGTGTCTATTTACACAGACTTTTCACTGATTTAGCCTCACTCTAGCAATCTTAAACACAGGGTACATGAGTCTTATATTCTTCTTGTGCATTAATCCGAGATATACCCCTGTCTAAAGTACTGCGATGCATTCGGGTGCATATCTGTTAGTATATTTATACGAAAAATCTGACAGTTATTTATTTAGTACAGTAGTTTTATGGTTAGCTGATCTTTTGGACTTGGTCAGTGGCCCATTTTAACATGTTTCTGAAATAGAATCAGGACAATTGTCCATGACTGTTTGCTATAAGAAGATCTGAGAAGTTGTTATCACTTATACTGACAGGGCTGATTTCACCACGAATTTTGTTATAAAATCACGCTCTTCTATTATCGACTGTAACTAGTAAGGTATGTATAAAGAGCCGACGTCAGACATCTCACTGCTCCTCACAAAAGCTCCGAACCAGACTACCTCGTTCTCACTTCAATTCTCAAAGACGTCTTTGTGATTAGAATTGCTATTACCAATAACTGGGTGTTACGAAATATAAAGTTCAGCGTATAGTTCCTCTCAAACATTTCCGTCAGCAACATGGACATTACCGCCAGGGGAAGGTGAAACACTGACGTTATCTTCATGATACAGAGAATGCGTTGAAATCAGGGAAATACATGAAGGGTACCTACAGTTATATGGAAGCCTATGTAGGATGGAGGAAAACAGACTGAATAAAAACATTTTTTACTTACTTAATACACGCAAATTAAAGACCAGTTGGATAAAAGAAATACAAGAAGACCTGCACCAACAGAAAATTACAAAACAAAAAAAATGAAGGTCATAGAATAGTACAGAAGTAAAACTAAAAGTAAGAAACCAAGGAAACAACAGAGAAAAAAGGGAGAGACGGAAGGAGGAAAAAAACACAGTGAATTAAAGAAGAGGTTTCAGGAAGAAAACAAAGGAAGAAAAGGAAGTAAGCTGTGATTGACTCAAGTTCACACTCTCTCCTAAACGTTTAGACGGCTTTTTGAAGAAGTTGCGCTGTTTATGTTCAAGACAATAAAGACAGTTATATGTATTTGAGGAGCAGGAATAATTGTTTAATCATCTTTTGCCAGTGTTTGCTCTACCATAATGAGATACCGGAAACAGGACGCCCTAAGATAGATACTGTCTGTCAACGCTATCGAAATCAACATCTTTTCCTCTTTGGAACTTTCAAACAATGGCGTTGCAACGAATACGAGAGGCGAAAGAATGATGGATACGTGCGTGAAACGGTGCAATTTCAATACGTGGAAAATGGTAGTCTTCTGTCTCAGTACTTGACTGAAATATATGGCGACGCTATAATCGTATATCTCCGGTAATCTATCTTAATTAGCGAAGTGTAATGAAGAGGGTGAGGGTTAACAGGGCGCCAATCCCTACCGCAGATACAGCCACCCCTTAATTGATATTTAATGTTGAGCTTACACCATTTGCGTGAATGCTGCTGACGGAAGCAAATTTTCGGAGCGGCTTAATGGTTCCATAGATTCCGTTCCCGAGACAGGGAGCTGTGTTTTCATTTCCTGATCTTTCGGCAGTCTTATTAGGTTAGTGATGGCATTCAGAGTAACAAGCTTTCTCCCTCGCGAAATAAACAGATTCTATGACAAGCGCGAGACGGCTTTAGCAGGCATTCTGCAAACAGCGAAGGAGTAATTGCTGCTCTCACGTTCTCCGGAAATACCGTGAGGATATGTTCTGTACTGATTGAATTAGTATTTACTCAATATCTTCTTTTTAGCTCAGTATTTATTGTATGTAGCACCAAGGCACGGGACTGATTACCGTCCGTTCGTTCTCATAATTTCCTTTGCATACGCACTTATGTCTATAGCAGATGTTAGAGAGCTTCGCTACACCAGTTGATAGGTTCCTGGAATAAGAAAATTTGATAATTATTAATAAGCCGACATAGTAGGTAGAGACAAGTTGCAGGTGGAACGTACCTCCGTGTACTACATTGCTGTAGCTCTCAGGGCAAGTCAAAGAAGGAAAAGAATTTACATTCTCATAGATCTCTTAAGGATTTCTTGGTATTTGGGAAACCAAAAATTCTGGCTATTTTGTACTCAATAAGGTAATTAACATACAAGTAGATACATAGAAATTAATTTGAGTTTCAGGGTATTACGATGAAATGGCTTTGTCTAGTGACTGAAATTCAGATCACTATATAATTTCATTCGATAATACATCTACGTGCAGATGTATTATAGGTACAGTTGCTGAATTATTTGATACAGTGAGCAACTTTTATTCTTAAATGTGTTGTGGGCATCATTGTCATACTTGCCACCCTGTCGTATTCAGCTTCTTCTAGAGGTAGTTTCCATACAGATTTTACATATCTCATTCTATTTACTCATCTTTTTTATTTACCCCTGTTTTCTACATGGCATATGTTACTGTGTTACCAGTTGACGTAAGGTTAATTATGTTTCCTCATACTTCTTAAAGAAAGCTAATACTGTTTCGAAAAAAGCACTCTTGCAAAAGAATATAGTCATCATTATATCTCACACTATGAAATAGGTATACACCTGCAGAAAACAGCATTTCAGAGCTTTTGTTATTCATCAGCTATATACATCACAGTTTTCATATCGTAAAACATACCTTGTTCCGTAGTGTGCGTGTATGTAAGTGTGTGAGTGAATGTGTGTGTTTGTGTGTGTGTTTGTGTGTGTGTGTGTGTGTGTGTGTAAGTGACACGAAAGCTCCTATCTTTCGATACGGATCGGCAGAAGTAACGAGAACACGTTTTTCTACTTTGTCAAGTAACCATTTTCATTAGCTTCACAAGAATTTGTGCCCTTCTTTCTCCTGTTACAGGCAGAGAGAAAGAAATTATAATTCCATGGCTGGTGAATATCTTTGAAATTTACATTCAGTCACAGACATTATTCCTATGACTGTCGTTCTTTTCTAATTTACTGAAGCTGTGTGGGACGGAGACTACTGCCTGGATCTTTGTTACAACTTTATGTCTAGTTCAAAAGCAGAACAAAGTGTTATATGTTTAAGGGTCTAGCGGATGTTGTGAGGCCTGCCGGGCTCACGTTACGAGAAGAGAGTTCATAGTTAATAAGCTTCAATCGTAATAATACTAAGAAATTAGAATTGCCAGATGCAAGCTGGATATTGACAACTAACGTGAACAAATACTCACATCTAATATATCAAAAAATGTGTTAGTTGTGTATCAGAATATTGTTACAGAATGCTAATTACAGAACACATAGCAAGGTACGATGTAGGACACGAAGAAATGACTACATTAGCTGTGGAATACGTCTCTGGCTCTAGTAAACTTTCAGAGACGCGGACCACAGACTTGTCGACCACTTGCTCTTAAATGACGCATATTTCCTACTTCAGTTAGTTTTCGCGCATTTCATCCCAAAAATATGGTGGATGCTTTATGCGAGGGCATGATAGTAGTACATTAGACTGAAAAAATGGAGAATGAACGAACATTAGTAGGCCTACATGTAAATACCTGGTTTCGTTCCATGTTACGCTACATTCTAGATCACATGCAATATCTTACTGGACTCCATTAAAAAGAGAAGTAGTGGGGATGACACATCTTCACACAGGATATCTTTCTTTCTAACGTGGAGCACGAAATTTTAAACGCAGTTGGACCGGCACTCTAGCTCTGATCCAGGCTTCGGCCCTCAGTTTAATTATTCACGTACAAGCAACACGGATATAATATGAAAATACATCTCCCTAAATCAGTTGCCGAATCAAAGATACGCACTGGAAATAAAAATGTGGCTGCCCAGCATCGGTGTGCGGAGAGCTGACGATATACTACATGGTATTAGGACACTTTTGGGAAGATGTCCTCCCCTCGTTTTAGAATTTTGGTGGCTTAACGGAGACCAATTCTAGTCTCGAGATGGTTTTCATATTTGGCGTGAGCTGGGCGAGGTTGCTTACGCAGGAGCGCGTGGTACATACCTGCGTCTGGGTGAGGCCTAGGCTAGCGGCGAGCTCTGCGCGCTCGGGCAGCGCCAGGTACTGCGTGCGCTGGAAGCGCCTGTTCAGCTGCTGCAGCTGGAGGCTGGAGTAGATGGTGCGCGGCTTGCGCATCTTCTTGCCCTTGCCGTTCACCCGCAGCGAGCCTTCGTCGCCGCCGCACTTGTCTGCAACAAACAAGAGCCGCTCTTCTCCTCCGTTTCTTGCACCAACCGCCAGTCCAGTCATCCTCGCTATATTTGTGCCTAGCCTCGACATCTTACTCTAAGATTTTTGTGCTACTCACTAAACAATAATGTCATCAAAACACTTTGTTTTCTTCTAGTATCAGTGATGCGCATTCGGGTGTAGAGCCGAACTGAAATACGACGACACCAGTAGCGTGCTGCGAAAGCCAAAAGAAGACATGCGCGCAAAAACGGTCTAACTGCCAAACGTGAAAGCTTAGAGATAATTGTTGCCATTTGTTGCTGGGTACGGGAACTATCAAAACTGACATTGGTCTCGCCCCTAAATATCGCATTAGGATATTTAGGGGTGAGACCAATGTCACACACCCAGCAAAAGGCAACACTTATCACTAAGTTCATACATTTGCCCGTTTTTCCGCGCATGTCTTCACATCTCATCTACATCTACATCTACATTTATACTCCGCAAGCTACCCAACGGTGTGTGGCGGAGGGCACTTTACGTGCCACTGTCATTACCTCCCTTTCCTGTTCCAGTCGCGTATGGTTCGCAGGAAGAACGACTGCCGGAAAACCTCCGTGCGCACTCTAATCTCTCTAATTTTACATTCGTGATCTCCTCGGGAAGTATAAGTAGGGGAAACCAATATATTCGATTCCTCATCCAGAAACGCACCCTCTCGAAACCTGGACAGCAAGCTACACCGCGATGCAGAGCGCCTCTCTTGCAGAGTCTGCCACTTGAGTTTGTTAAACATCTCCGTAACGCTATCACGCTTACCAAATAACCCGGTGACGAAACGCGCCGCTCTTCTTCGGATCTTCTCTATCTCCTCCGTCAACCCGATCTGGTACGGATCCCACACTGATGAGCAATACTCAAGTATAGGTCGAACGAGTGTTTTGTAAGCCATCTCCTTTGTTGATGGACTACATTTTCTAAGGACTCTCCCAATGAATCTCAACCTGGTACCCGCCTTACCAACAATTAATTTTATATGATCATTCCACTTCAAATCGTTCCGCACGCATACTCGCAGATATTTTACAGAAGTAACTGCTACCAGTGATTGTTCCGCTATCGTATAATCGTACAATAAAGGATCCTTCTTTCTATGGATCCGCAATACATTACATTTGTCTGTGTTAAGGGTCAGTTGCCACTCCCTGCACCAAGTGCCTACCCGCTGCAGATCTTCCTGCATTTCGCCACAATTTTCTAATGCTACAACTTCTCTGTATACTACAGCAACATCCGCGAAAAGCCGCATGGAACTCCCGACACATCTCTGGGACAGTGGCTATCGAAATATAGCTGTGGGTAACTTCTATAAAACAATGCTTGATGTCCGGAACTCATTTTACTACTCTCATCTCTCTCATTCCCCAGAGCTCGAAAACGCTGGGGGAATGTGCGTTCCGTGGAATAATAGCACGATATCCGAAAAACAAATGAGCCTCAGAGGACGCGCGGGTGCCGGGAGTCGAACTCAGCTATAAATAGCGTTGCGACAGGAACAGTACTACGACAGTTTGGTTGGGGTCCGGGAAAAGAGCAAGCGGAACGACACAGTCTCGCAGCATCTGAACGAGACGGCTGGTTCGGTCGCTGAAAAATTATGCACAAAATGGAGTCAACAACTCGGCTGTACACCCGAAAGCACACCATTTATCAGCGACGCCGACAGAACCTGAGATATTACTTTCTAGTGTTACTGGAATGCGTGTGGAAGAACTTGGGTGGCCAGTTCACAGTCGGTCAATATATGAGTGTCACTTAGAGTAGAATCAGTATTTTCTGCTTGAGACACAAGCGCAAAACATCCAGAGCATTAGCTATAATCAGTGCTGCCAGGCATCGTGCCTCGTATTACAACATTACAAACTCCTAGTCCATCGATATAGGAAGTTAGGGTTCTGGTTCAAAAATGGTTCAAATGGCTCTGAGCACTATGGGACTCAACATCTGAGGTCATAAGTCGCCTAGAACTTAGAACTACTTAAACCTAACTAACCTAAGGACATCACACACACCCATGCCCGGGGCAGGATTCGAACCTGCGACCGTAGCAGACCCGCGGTTCCGGACTGCAGCGCCAGAACCGCTAGACCACCGCGGCCGGCTAGGGTTCTGGAAAAGCGTACTGAGTGTAATGCGTATAACGATGAAATACATTACAACACTATACAGAATGTACGATAATTAATAGCGAAAACTGACACAAGTACAAGTGTACGATAAAATAAGCAACAACGCCCGAATAAACATAGATCGTCATTCGAGTGAGGCATATGAGTTCGTACTTGTTTTTGAAGTCGACGGTATGTAACTAACTTCACCTAAGAAATGATTCGCAAATTGCGATTAGTGTTCCGCATCAGCTATAGAATATTTAAGAACAAATGAATATTTGTGCTGGATCTGGACCGCAACCTGGATTTCCAACTTGCCGCGAGCGGTCGCTCAAAAATTTCGTCTGTCAGAGCAAGCTTCCAGGAGGGGTCCAAACTTCCACTAGTCTTAGTGTCTACATTCTGTAGTGCTCACACTACACTACTACCATCATTCCCGGGCAGGTTGAGGCACTGTTTTTCGACCGTCACATTCCCCTACTATGGTGCGAAATACTGTACTGTGGTGCAATGTCTGTGTCGTACTATATAATCCGAAGCAATGTTTCTTCCAAAGGGACATTGCTTCGGACTATGTAGCCCAACAAATATAACTGCGCTACAGTAGAGTACTTCACGTAAGGCTGAATATATACCGTTTCAGCTTATTATTACCTAAATACCTTTTAATTTTGAATGACACCTGCCTCTTATGCCTAGCTACGAATGCAACATACAGCGTGAACCAGAACTCCACCGACAAGCTTTCAGAGGTGTATTATCGAGAAAATCAAGAAAAAAATGCCTAGTAAATATTTGCTCTAAAATGCATAGGTAAAGACCTATGAGCACTTGTGTTTTCCATAGTTTTGGAGGAAGTACTACGGATCAAACCAAGAAAAAAATTCCATTAAACATGGAAATACAGCTATGGCTATGAGCTGTTGTTCAGTAGAGGAGATGGGTTTCACAGTAGCGAAGATGAACAGGTGCTCATATGTCTCAAGGCATGCACTTTAGAGTCCATGCTTAGGACTTTTCTTCTAAAATGGTTCAAATGGCTCTGAGCACTATGGGACTTAACAGCTATGGTCATCAGTCCCCTAGAACTTAGAACTACTTAAACCTAACTAACCTAAGGACAGCACACAACACCCAGCCATCACGAGGCAGAGAAAATCCCTGACCCCGCCGGGAATCGAACACGGGAACCCGGGCGTGGGAAGCGAGAACGCTACCGCACGACCACGAGATGCGGGCACTTTTCTTCTAGGTTTGGTCTATACTATCACCTCTCAATACATGGAAAGCAAATCGCTTTCAGTAGAAGAGATGTGTCCCATAGCAACGAAAATAAACGAATGCTCCTAGCTCTTGTGATACGCATTTCTGGGCCCATGTTTCCTAGACTTTTTTTCCTTGTTTCAGTCAGTACTGCCATATCTGAAATTCTGTCGGTGGAGTTCTGGTTCAGCCTGTATAAGAAGGACAGCCCAAACTATAAACTTCTAACTAGTCCGACAAGGTATCTACACATTTCTTAAGAATACTGGTGCTAGCTCTATAAAAGAACAGTGTGAATGAACACAGGGTAGTTACTTCTGCCTCATTTAGTTTTCATCCCACAAAATATAACACAATAAGCTGTTGATGTTCGGTTTGCACCAGCTTTTCTGTTAAAAAGGGTTAATTAAATGATTCTTTAGAGTTATTAAAATGAGGTTGTAAAAAGGGAAAGAAAATGGAAAATAAAACTGTAGATGTAATACCCTCCAAACTCACTGTTAAATAGATTTTATAAATAGCATGTCAATTTTGCTATATAATTGTACTTTATTTTTGGTTGGTTGGTTGATTTGGGGGGAGAGTACCAAACAGAGATATCATCGGTCCCATCGGATTAGGGAAGAATGGGGAAGGAAGTCGGCAGCGCCATTTCAGAAGAACCATCCGGGCATTACCTGAAGCGATTTAGGGAAATCACGGAAAACCTAAATCAGGATGGCCGGACGCGGGTTTGAACCGTCATCCTCCCGAATACGAGTCCAGTGTGCTATCCACTGCGCCACCTCGCTCGGTGTATGTTATTTTTGCAATGCAGAAATAGGTACATACATACCGTCGCCAGTGTCTATTACAAGAGCTGAACAAAGACTCTCTGCCCTAACACAAACTCTCTGACATATCTTTAGCAATACTCTTTGATTTATTTACGTTTTGTAAAGCACCTGGATCGTGTTACCTGTGGCTAAGTGTTTGAAGTGGAATAAAATTAACGTCACTGGAAAACATTCATTACGTTTTCCAGAATACTTGTGCACCAACAGCCAACCAATGGATACTGATAAATGTAAGTAATGTACCAAAATGGATCTCACAATGTGAATAATTCTCACCACACTCAGTGCTTACATGTTTCGCTTACACCTCTTGCCACAGCTACACGACTCCCACACTGCTGCAAACAATCAATAAATATGTAACATCTGATAATGAATTGCCAGGTGGTTCGGAGCCGGCAATGGATGCTAAAAATTGAAGAACAAATCTATTTTCCTTTATAAATGAAAGATAAGAGTATAATACGGCCGGCCGCTGTGGCCGAGTAGTTCTAGGCGCTTCAGTCCGGAACCGCGAGACTGCTACGGTCGCAGGTTCGAATCCTGCCTCGGGCATGGATGTGTGTGATGTCCTTAGGTTAGTTAGGTTTAATTAGTTCTAAGTCTAGGGGACTGATGACCTCAGATATTAAGTCCCGTAGTGCTTAGAGCCATTTGAAGTAGATTATGCTGTGGGGCTCGAGGTCAGATTAGCACGTCTTTGACAAAGTTAAGCTAAAAACGAAGCCCTGGCACTGTATAAGGAGCGAGGCCGTAATTTTCTGAAGTTACGGAAAACCTATACTGGTTACCAGATGGAAATTTGAACGCTGCTTTTCCGAATACGAATCTTGTGTCCTGACCACGCTGCCGTCTGACTCGGCTTGTAAGCAGCAGATGACTTTGCAAACACCACGAGAACAGAAACACAAATTACAGTCAAGTATCTTAGGACATTCGTTGTACAGCAGGACAATTCGTTTGAGCGACAAGTTGGATAGAAAATTAAGATCCGCAACAAATGAGCATCTGACGTACACAAAAGTATTGCAAGATTCACAATTCTGAATGAAGAAACTAGACTGTTCAGAAGATTTTCGCACGGGCGGTTCCTCTTGCGGGAACAACAGGGCAAACTGCCTCTCGGCACAAGTCATGTAGTCGAGAACTGATGTACTGGAGTCCCCACCGAGGGAGGGGCCGTTTGAAATGCTTCTTCTGCTCGTCTCCCTTTCTCAGTGACCCCCTTCGTGTAATCCATTTGCAGAGGCGATATGTACACAGGTGTGCATACCTCGCGACTGGACTTACGACTTCTTGTCGCGAACATGAGACGTGCCGGTGCACAACCGTGCGAGCCTCTCACAGCTGCAGCTGTCGCCTCCAAGCAACAATTCTCGTCTCTAGCTCTTCTGCACTCTTTTCAGATGTCTGCTAAATGGGAGTTTCGTCTTCACAAGAAAAAAAAAAGCCTTTTCAGACTACGTATACACGCTGGGCACATCGTGCGTTCTCCTCTTCGACTGCGGTGCATATGGTTCCTCGATCATCTTGTGCAAAGTGACGTGAATCCTGTCAAGTAGAAGGTCATTGACACGATCCCTTAGAGGCAAGTGCTAGGGCAACTTGGCGATTTTGGCCCTTATAAACACGGAGGATACCTCTCCAGTTAAAAATAAGGACCTGCTGAGTGAGCGTTCACTATGTGCGCCAATAAAAGTCTGCTGCAAAATATTTCTAGATGATTCCTCATAAGTGTGCCATTAATTTAAAATTAGTCTATATGTAATTGTTTCGAATTTTAAGAATTCCCTCGCTAGTGGAACAGCCTTCCTCGGTAAAACGTAAATATGAATGAATCTGCTGTTTGATTACACTTTCAAGACACAGACACTGTATGAATCCTCCTTGAGGTCTTACGTTAGGCTGAACTCAACGCGCAGCTACAGTTTTCACTTGACTCTCAAAACAGTCCTGTTCTCCATATTCTTCCTCTCTGTCGTTGATGGTTCATCGACCACCAAGTGAAGCTCCGTTTCTTAATGCCGAGATACATCCTTCTTATTATGTTTTAATTGAATCAGCTGTGGGTTCTTCGTGAAACATTGTAACTTAACTAAAAAATCACTTTTTCTGGCCTTGTTTCACAAATTTTACTATGATTGCTGCACAACCTATGTTTCAGGTTTTAAGTACATTTTCAAGTACATTACTCATTCAGAAGATGACAAAGCAAAGGTAAACATGATTATAAAGCAAAGATAAATCTCTCAACTTCCTAATGTATCGATGCTTGGCTTCATGTAAAATTATATCAATGACCATTTTTTGAGCAATTACATATGGAATTACACAAATCAGCAGTTATACTAACATGACCAGACATACCTAGGAGAAACGTTATGCATCGGCATAGAACTTTTTATCTACATATGGACTGAGTACCAAAATTTTACTTCTGTCGAGTAGTTGTACTGTCATCTAAAGGAGTTGAATAACTGAATTGGGTTTGCTCATTAATAATAGGTGTGGGGATATACACATCTCTTTTTTAATTTATAACGGGCTGATCCTCAAATGTAAAAACTTAGAGAGAAGTGTTGCCATCTGTTGCTGGGTATGGGAACTATCAAAATTGACATTGGTTTCACCCTTAAATATCACTCAGGGGTTGTCAATTTTGATAGTTCTCGTACCCAGAGACAGATGGCAACACTTATCCCTAAGCTTTTAAATTTGAGGGATTGCCCGTCATTCCGCGCATGTCTTCAGTTTCTAACTGGCTTAGTTTTGCTCCTTTTTCCTCTATGTGTAAGACTTCTGCATCTATTATGTATTTTTGGTCTTTGTTGAGGCAGTGTTCCGCAAAGGCTGAATCAGGCTTCTTCAATCTCAGCAAAAGACGAACAACCAGCCATCACAAGAAGTGGGGTTTATATGCCTGGACTGTCAATCTTGCTACACCGGACAGACTGGGAGATCAATCTTCACATCAGCATCCGGCTTAAAGAACATCATAGAAGCTGGAGATTGAAGAAGATTGATTCAGCTCTTGCAAAATATTGCCTAAACGAAAACCACAAGCACGTAACAGATGTAGAAATCTTCCACATAGAGGAAAAGGGGGCAAAACTCAGTTAGAAATTCTAGAAATTGAAGAACAGATATGTATATCCCCACAAATGAGCAAATCCAATTCAATTATTCACCTCTTTTATATGATATCACAACTAGTACATAGAAGTAAAGCTTTGGGCCTCAGTTCATGAGTAGATAAAAAGTTCTATGCTGATGCGTAACTTTATTCTTAGGTATGTTTAGTCAGGTTGGTGTAATGGCTGAACTGTGTAATTCCATATGTAATTTGTCAAAAAGAAATGTCACTGATGTAATTTTACACGAAGCCAAGGATCTATACATTAAGAAGTTGAGATGTTTACCTTTGCATTATCATCATGTTTATCTTTGCTTTATCATCTTCGGAATTAGTAATGCACTTGAAAATGTGCCTCTAGACCGAAACCTAGGTTGTGCAGTAACCATAACAAAATTTATGGAAGAAGGTAAAAAATCAGTGTTTGTTTAGTTAAGTTATTCCCTCTTTCCAAACTTTTATGGTTGTATTTGCTCAGTTTCCGGTATGCGTTGCTAAAGTTTGGGAACAACGATGCGGTTTGGTGGACTTTTAGCTGGACACTAGTTTCGATATACACGCCGGAAGAAAATGCAATACCCGCAGGACCAAAAGCATTTTATTGACAAGTGAGGTGACAGATAGTTCATCACTGTACGAGTGTATGATAACAAATTCAGATCAAACGAAACACACATTTCACAGCAAAGTTTGCGAAAGAGTCGCATCAATACACAGCGTACCCCCTCTGGCGGCAACTCAGGCGTGTATTCTCTAATGAAACGATCATAAAGATGCCAAATGGCATTTTGCGACAGGTTGTCCCAAGCATCTTACGCCTCTTTGCAATTTGGCACTGGTTCTTGCAGGCACCGGAGGACGAGTAAGTTTCCGCTTCATCATACGTGTTCAATTTGCGAGAAATCTGGTGATCTTGCTAGACAGGGCAGTTATTTGCACCTTCTTTAGCGCGTTGCCTTACAGCAGTCAATGTGGACGTGCACTGTGCAGCTGAAAAAGCACATCACCTTCCTGTTGAAGAAATGGCAGTTGCATGGCAATAACAGTCCGTGAAATGTAGTAAGCATTGGTTACTTTACACTGAAGAAACACCAAATGTGGCCACGAGTTGTCACTGATAGTGCTCCACACTACGAAGCGTGAAATGGGACCTGAGTGTCGTGGGCGAATGCACTCTGGAATATCCAGCTCATCAGGTTACGTCATACACGTGTACGTCCATCACTCGAGTACAGACAGAACCTACTCTCACCGCTGAAGACAAGCGAATGTCATTCCACTCTCCAGTCAACACTTTCACGACACCAGAGTAGCCATGATTGGCAGTGTCAGAGGTATCCTGGGCAGAGGCACAAGTGATCGTAACCGTGCTCCAGTGGTCTCTGAGAGCAGTAGGTGCAACATGTGCCCCTGGATGATGTTCAGTCGGCTAACACTGCTCACACATTGCGTCGATCTTGATGAGTATCTGTACTTGGTCTAGACGTGCGGGAATGTTGAAAGCAGCGACACACCATCCAAACATTGTGCCTGACTTGTGCAGCAGTCCATCGATACGTCCAGCCAGCTTCCCACAGGCCTAATACGCGACCCCGTTCAAATGGCTGAAGCTGTTCAACAGGAATACGTACCCCTTGGTGGGGCATGGTTGTACCCTACAATGAATGTTGCACTTTTCACCTCTAAACTCATCACAGTTTCTTCCCGCAGAGTCAAAACAGAGGGTGCACAGACAGGTCTCCTGAATGCCACGTTATCGTCGACGACCCTCATCACTAATAGTACAACCAGTATGCACTGTCACTGAACAATTTCACTAAGCGTGCAGCACATTTTTCCGGCAGTGTGTATGCTAATTCTTGCTGCTTTCGTCAACGTAGACGATACTGAATATCACTGATTGCACTCCACTCTAATCCTGACTACGCAACAGGTACACACAGTCACTGACATTTCAGTGTGAAAACATGGAACACGTCAAAGTAGATAATCTGATGCTCCGAGCTCTGTAGCCCACGCACCCTAGCTTCGTGAAGTACTTATCTTCAGCAGCACTTTGTCTTGTAGTCCCATGTGTTAGAATAGTTGCCTGTTCTATCACTGGTTGCCTTAGAAGTCTCCAGAATTATTTTAGCCTATAACTTCCAACTGGCATCGATCCCTGATTTACGTCCATTGTTTCACTTCGCCTTTCTTGTGCTTCCCCATCGCCCGTGAAAGTTTATCTGTCATCAGAAAAATATTCTGTACGCATACAATTACAGTAGCTTACTACCAGAAGCTAGTTTGATTGTCGAGTTACTAGACACGATTCGCCTGTTGGAAGCTGTGAAAATCACTCGCCCGAGGTGGCCCAGACAAAGAATTCGCTTTCTTGGAGGACCAGTCTTCAAATCATTCGGCCCTCCAGATTTAGGTTTGAAGAAGGTTTCCTCTTGGTGGACAGGACGTTAAACCCTACTCTTCCTTTACAGTTTAGCTACTGATGAATAACAGGTGTTCTAGAGCAAGTAATTATCTTTCGAGTTCCTCTCAGCTCTATATTCCTACAAGATACTGCTCGTCTATGTATTACTTATGTTGTTCTTCAACATGTCTTAAGCATATAGTACATTGCACCGCTTTTTTTTGTTTGGGGATTCACACAATATGCCACCAACGCTTGTACAAGCTAAAAAAGCTTTACATTACAATGATTAAAACAATAGACTTCCATTCAGAAGAAGTGAGATTCAACTTTCACTCCTACAGTCCTATTTGACGTTTACTGCGGCTCCTCTAATTCGCTCAATGGTTCCTTCAAAAAGGCCGCGGCGAAGTTTCTGCCGCATGTTTGCTGTGCTGAGATTGTGTTCTTTCTCTAACGAGCCCATAATCTACTGGACATTAAACCTTAAACCTCCATATGTAGGTGTGATTTATGATTTATCTCTCCATAATACCGTATGTGTTCCTTGACTTGCTGAGATGTTATATCCTAACGGTCTTCCATTTTTACTTTTACTATGTGTTTTACACTGTATTACACTAGAATCAGTATTTCTGGATGTGTTTACATTCCAAAATACCATACTAGGGTTTTGTTAATCTATGTCTCATTTTCAAGTCGTGCTGAATGGACGATGTCATATTTTTCAGAAGACGGTGGAGAAGTTTGTCGCGTAAGGCCTATCTTGTGCGATGCTGTATTTAATACATAGATTTCAGAGATGTTAGTTGAATTCCAGCTGGTAGATAAAATCCTGTATTGTCGGATAATAGTATCATGGACTTACAATATTATTCGCATAATTGAAACGAAGAGGAAAGGCTTAAAGTGGAAACAAGGTATTGTCCCACACCGGAGTGAAGTAGTCTGGAAATGTTATTCAGTATATGACTGATCCAAATGTTGAGGAATATGTTCAGCTTGATGATTTCGGGCTTTACTCTACATCGAAATCTGCGTTTACCTTTATATTTTTGTAGAGAAAAAATTCAGTGTTATGTCACATTATGGCTATATTACTCAACTTACGTTTTCAACCTTTCAGGATATTACTAGGAAATTCAATGTAAACAGCACTTCCTACACATGCAATGTTACCTTGCGCATTATCACGAGAATTGTGTAAGGATTCGACGTTAACGTTGTCTCTCTGAACTACATTCTGGTCTTAGCTGTAATATGTATGCGCATTTACGAACAACAACAATGTAAGCCAGACTCTGTTCATTACTGCTACACTGCCTTGAGTTTTTCATTTTTTGTACAGCTCACGAATGAATGGTTCCTTCGATACGATCACGGTCGATTTCTAACATTATCCTTGTTTAGCTGAGTCTGTGCTCCCTTTCTAATGATCTCACTCACTAAGGGAGAGTTATTATGATACAGAATGGGCTACATAACTCACGTCTCAAAAGCGTACGACATTTTGAAGAGCAAAATGTATCAATGTTACGATTATATGTGTTTCTTCTTTTTCTCATAACCGCGAAGTTCCCTTCACGTTCTTGAGAGTTGCGAAT
Organism: Schistocerca cancellata; assembly: GCF_023864275.1. Classification (NCBI taxonomy): domain Eukaryota; kingdom Metazoa; phylum Arthropoda; class Insecta; order Orthoptera; family Acrididae; genus Schistocerca; species Schistocerca cancellata. The sequence goes on from NC_064629.1 coordinate 773,829,409, forward strand.
AAAAAAGCCCAAGGCATCAGAGTTGACACACTGACGATGCAGTGAAAAATCAAGACCAAGATGACTGTAGTATTAGTGTGACATTTTGACAATCCTCTTTCAAAGATTTTAAAGTTGCGAAGTATTCGCGTAGTAGCACGCCGTGAAGTATTAGCTCAATAAGAACCATCATAGTCCGAGCAGAAATGCAGTGTGCTGCTAACGACCACGAAGTGTTGATAGCACTCTGTAACAAAGTTCGTTACATGTCCTTTGACTGTGATACCCGATGAGATACTTCCCAAGTCAAACTGGAGAGATTTTGTGCCAAACGTCCCAGCAATGCTTCGTGATATTTGAGCGATGTGTCATTAAGTGTAAGTATTATAAGTAGACTACTTCGGTATATAGTGTAGTATTATGAATTGTTGATGATGTAGATAAGACAAGCTGGAGAATTGCGACATCGAAACCCGTTACATGGACATAGACTGCAGCTAATGTGAAGCGCCCATAAGACAAAATGAAAAATTCATTCCAGAAAAAGCTCCCACTTTGAGGCTAAGGCATTCTCTGTGAAAATGCTTCTCCCATGAGAGACCGCCAAGGATTTCCGAAGGTACTCAGGTACTAGCAGATCGAAGTCATGGGTCTTGCGATGTGCACAGATAGCTCAGTCGGAATAACGACATATCATCTTCAGCAATATTCTAACCCTCACAGCATTCTAAGTTTCAGAGGGGTTAGTGATTTGACACAGGATATGAAACTGATCAATGAAACGTCAATATGGAAAAAAATATATCTCTTACTGAAAGTAAATATTCACCTTTTCATTGTGATCCTCAAAACGTTGTCTTAGCTTAAACGCATCCGTTTGTATCATACTCGTTAGGACCAATACAAGTACCCGAATTAAAAACAATATAAAATCAGAGGATACTTATAACTTACTGGCATATAGTGCAAATACTTGAATTTTTTTAACAAACGCTTTTACCAACTACCAATCGAAAATCTAAACAAGGTGTCATTTAGAAAAGCGTTCAAAGTACTTTTCCAGCAGCAGAAACGTTACGATAAAGTATTAAATAACTTACGATGTGTTTCCCACCTCAAAATGCCCAGCCCAGCATTGTCTTGAGAATAGCGACTCTCTCTCGTCTTGCCATCCGTTTCTTCTGTTTGTTCCTTCAAATTCATATTTCTTCAGTTCAGTTAAATATCTTCATTTCCCGTGCGCTATGTTTCGCTTCCTATGCATCAGCTTCCAAACAGCCAGCCTTGAGAGAAATCATACCTGTGTACTCCCTAATTTTCTAACCTGAGATTTTGCTAGTGTCTAATATAAACAATGTTGACTCTGTCATTATATTATATAGTTTAAGAGCTGTCTCCTGTTGGTTGTCACCTAAACTCCCCTCGAATTTTCCCGCAACCTAGATATAGAAACTTTTCCCATTATTTGGCCGATCATAACTATCTAAACACATACAACTTACTTTCTTGGAATGCCGTTGTGCTATTCTTTGCTACAGAGATATTCGGACTCTACTCAAGTACCACCTTCTTAAGTGTTAACAGCCTCCACTGAAGATCATAATTTTATTGAGCTAAAATTATCTGGTCATCTGTAAAAAGTATCGTATCCAGAATAAGTAGATAGTGGACGCCCTTAACTAAGCCCTTGTGTTATCGCCGGCTGTGTAGAGAAGTCTAGAATCCTGACATATAGCCTGCTACACGTAATTTGCTCAACTCCTGCTAATCGCTACGTCAATTCCTAGTTTAGGAATACCGGAAATATGCATGCTCTATTTAACTTGAAAACTGCTTTCTCATAACTATTTAAAGCAGTGTAGTTTGGTACTTCACATTTTCTGTTTGTTGTGGCATGGTGAATACACAGTAAGTGCAAGACATACTTTTACGGAAGCCTCTTCGAATGTAATTTATGATGCTGCTGCTCTAGCAGACCAGACCGGGTTAATAAAAAAATAGAGAAAAATTAAGATGGTGGTTTTAATGCTTCATGTGCTCTACATACTCTCCCCCACTTGGGTACAAAGCACAGAACGTTCATACAACCATGTGAAACTGTCAGAAAAGTCACCGAGCGAGGTGGCGCAGTGGATAGCTCACTGAACTCGCATTCGGGAGGACGACGGTTCAAACCCGCTTCCGCGCTTCCTGATTTAGATTTTCCGTGATTTCTCTAAACCGCTTCAGGCAAATGCTGGGATGGATACTTTGAAAGGGCACGGCTGACTTCCTTCCCCATCCTTCACTAATCAGGTGGGACCGATGACCTCACTGTTTGGTCCCCTCCCCCAAATCAACCAATCAGAAAAGTCCTGTATAGGGCACGGCTGACTTCCTTCCCCATCCTTCACTAATCAGGTGGGACCAATGACCTCACTGTTTGGTCCCCTCCCCCAAATCAACCAATCAGAAAAGTCCTGTATTGAGATATTGTTCAACTCGCACGTCACACTTGCATCTTCCAAGGTCATGGCGAGCAGAGACCTATTCTACACTTTGTCGTTTTGTGGCAAGTTTATATTCATAACACTGAGTCTCCCTCCCGTGATGAATTTCCCCAAAAAAAGTCGTCCGCGTCTTTCATTTCTGCCACGTCACGGCAGGCGTCCACGCGTCGTTGTTTTTGATCAGGAGTCAAGGTGTGTGAGACAAACTTTGCTCACACTTTTCTCGTCTTCAAGACATTCTGAAGAATCAATTAGTAAAAGGCACAGCAATCAGTCGCAAAGATGTTGATTGCATATCTAGATTTCGGTCACTTTATGGCCATCTTCAGAGCAGTAAATGTAAGTTGAAACGTCAAAAACGCTTGTATATGCACCTAGTCCCAACTAGACTATGCATTTCAGAGGCTGAGGTATGCAGTACACGTCATTGCGGCAGACTGCTGAACCCTATGTTACTTGAAATGAATACAGTCGCTGGCAACAACTGTGTCCCTGTGGAATAAAACCTGGTAACTTTGGAGAACTCCTTGAATGCTTGATTTAAGGTATCGCTCCATTGTGATTTGCGACACAGCAACGTAGACACATTACGGCCATACGCTTACTATTTAACACCGCCTGCTCACAACTCTCTGGTCGCATGCAAGTCTGTTGTTTACAGTTGTCAGTTTATACTGCTTTCTTAGTTATTGGGTTGACGTCGCTTATGCACCAGTAACAAAATCAGTCTCGGAAATTTTTGGACGGATCGTGTACGTCGCTGAATTATCTCGGCATAAACTTTACATGCTTTACATAGTAGGCTTATGCATTTTTAATTAACTGCTTTCATTTTATCTTCATTCTTAAATACTGAAAATAGGATTGCTACATTCTACACGTCCAGTATAGACACGCGAGTCCGACGCCTATTTCAGAACTTCGGTAAACTTCATCGATACGTACTTAGACAACACAGAAGTTATGCTATCATACCGTACAGTCCGTTTGTTTCTTAACATTCAGAAAACTACATGTAGCGTTTCCACTGCTCCACTACTCAAATGTGTATCGGCTGGATTTTTTCAGTTCTATGTGATCTTTATTCTTATGAGCCCAGAGGTCAGTGGAATACCGCAGCTACTCTTCTTATCGAAATTTGTTAAAACTGAATTAATATTTTTACACTTTATTCAGATCCCTCGGTACATAGTATGTTTTTCATTTTCTAAAAATGGTTCAAATGGTTCTGAGCACTATGGGACTTAATATCTATGGTCATCAGTCCCCTAGAACTTAGAACTACTTAAACCTAACTAACCTAAGGACACCACACACATCCATGCCCGAGGCAGGATTCGAACCTGCGACCGTAGCAGTCGCGCGGCTCCGGACTGAGCGCCTAGAACCGCTAAACCACCGCGGCCGGCTTTTTCATTTTCTACCTCGAAGATCATGTTCTTGGTCTGTTATGTAAGTATTCCAAATCCGTACTTTCATTTGTTTCTGCCTGAACGGAATTACGAGTTGGAATCTTCTGGTCGTGGGACTCAAATGTAATATTATATATGTTAAGAGGATTCGAGTGTTTCCGTTTTATTCATTGCTCTTGAAATTGCTGGGTAGTTTTATGTTAATGCCCATGAAAGAAAAATGCTAAAAAATACGTACTTTTCTCGCATATTTCATAGAATGTTTCTCCGCAAGCATTCAGATACAGATATGAATGTTGACATGAGCAGCTTGTCTTATTAGAGGGTGTAAAGAGTGGAGTTAGTTCTCTTTTCTTAACTCCGTTACCTAACGACATTTTCCTGACAACTGCCAAATGACTTACATTTGCAGAAAAAACTGAAAAAAAAATCAGGACGGGAGTATTCATAGCCATAAAATGATGTCATGAAATGGTAAAGATATTCAGTCACAAAAGGAATCTCAGAGTTCAGCGTGTGAGCTCAAATGAAAGCTTCGACCATATGGCTATAAGCCATGGGTAGGTGTATATAGAAAACTACGAAACATCATATATATAAAAAAAATTGAAGGAGAGGTTTATATAGGAATATCTCTCTTCAAGATCTTACACAGGGATAACACATTTTTCTGCATAGTCTTACTGTGTATCACAGAAAAATATCTGAGTCCTCACGAAAGACTCGGCAAGTGATTAACAGTGGAAACTGTAGTAAATTCAATTATCAGTCTTTTATGTGGTCGAATTGTGAAAGGTAAGAATACGAAAATCATATGATACGGAACAAAAGTTATCTAATATTCAGGTATTCACAATATAATTCAAATTAATCATAGATGCATCTTGCAGCCAGATCGATACCGAAACCGCTGACGATGTTTTTTTTAGCTTGTTTACAAGACTCTCCGGAGAAGGATGTAATTAGTCGGCGACTGCTTTCCTTCGAGGATTCCCACGACAAATAAAATATGTCAACAAAGAGCCATCCATTTGTCGCTATAAATCAATGTCGTTTGAAGTTCTGTAAAGGTGCGGGAGACAAGCACCTGTAATTTGCCGGTGACGTATCTTGGGCACCTCCTGTGGCTGCCGCTGCCTCAGTCCAGTAGTCCTTCATTCGTAAGAACAGTGGACTTGTTTCACGTGTTAATTTGCCATGAGAAATCTGTAGAGTTCATTATAAAGTAATGCTTCGTATTTCCGTGGACAGCGTAAGTGGTACTGAAAAGTAGGCTTTCAACTTGCAATCAATATTTAATTCTCAAAAACAGTGATTTGTTTTCTCAGTAAAACAACTAATGTCGTGGAAATGAGGATAAATGTTTCGGATAACGATGTCTTAATCATATTGCACTGAATGGAATAAGTTTTTGAATTTCACTTTTTGTGTCAAAAATCACTTTTAGCCACCTGTTCCAACCATTTGTACACGAATACTTCCTTCGTATACAATTCTATCGAAGAAGCATATATTTTTGACTAAAGCTGAATGAAAGTACGGTACTTCAACAGATTATATGTCAGTGATTTAATTTCACGAATAGAGGAAACCTAAAAGGAAAATTTACTTCTGCGAAATGGAAGATAATTTAACAGGTAATATCGCAGAGTGAAAGGTATAGGCAGTACGGAATAATTAGTCTAAAGTCTGATTATTTTTTACTCTAAGAGTATATTTTTGAGCTCTTACCGTAACATCTCGTTATTCAAAGAAAGGTTGTTAATATGTCAGTAATGTTTTTCATATTATAGACAGGCGTCACTAGATTCAATGAATGTGAAGATGGAAGCAAGAAGGAAGATTAGGATTTAACGTCCCGCTGACGATAAGGTCACTGACGACGGAACACAAACTCTGAAATGGAGAGGACAAACCGGCCGCATCCTTTTCAGAGGAACGAAACCGGCATTTGCCTTCCACAATTAAAAGAAAATAAATTTAAATCTGGATGGCTGCTCTGCGATTTGAATCGCCGTCCTCACGAATACGAGAGCAGTGTTGTATCAGAATGCCTCCTCGCTTAGTTATATTTGGCGGTGATAACAGAATTGTACGCATGAGATATTCACATTCGAGAATAAATTTCATAATACTTGGACTCTGCGGCAAATCTTTATTAAAATAGTAAGTTACAGGTCGCGATTTGTTTAAATTTCATATAATGAAAGCAATCGCATCCGCAGGCTAAGAAATTAATCAGGGCTACCAGTGGAGAGAATGTGACAGTAACCATAATTCTGGATCTCATCTCTCAAATATGACCTGAAAATTTGAATCTAATCTCTTCGTACAAATCGCAGACAATAAAAGAGCATTATGGCTGCACGGGCCTTTGATCTCAGAATGCCGTTTTTTTGCTGTGACTTCAGCTTTCCCCCACATGAAAAATAAATGTAGAAATTCGAAGAACTGAAATCTCTCGCCGCTTGCATCTGTGCCCGCAGAGCGCCATGTGTCCCATTAGTGTCGGAAGCGGCTCAGCACTATACGTTGGCGTCATAGCTGTGCGATAATGGTGCAGCTGTTGTAAAATGTCGTCTTCCTTATCAAACTAACGTTAAGCTAATGCGTTGATATGGGTTGCGTCAGGAGGAAAAGTACAAGCTTTGAGGAGTGATAGTATTAGTGATTCTGTAAAATAACTTCAAATGAAGATATGCCATTTTCTTTTTAAAATCACGGGCGTCAGCCGCAAGTCATCCTTCACCAGCACTCGCATGCGAATACAAGCTAAGTGACATTAGGCTACGTAGTGTTGTCTTTACTGACCATTTCAAAGCGCACTTCACTTCTGCATGGATTAGCGACGAGTCCGTAGAGTCATTTCTTGACCGCCGAGGTCACCCAGTCTTGCTCCATTAGATACCTGCATTTAGGGTTGGCTTAAGAGCGAAGTCTAGAAGCGCAGAGTGGACACAAAAGAGGAACTTCTCGCTCGTATTTTGCACGCGTCTGGTCAAGTAAAGTAGGATTCGATCTGGGACAGGCTAGCCTCCCCGAATAAGCTAAGATCAGCAACACAGCACCTGTCTACAAGAGCTGCAAAATGCACTGCAGTTGATGGTGGAATTTTCTACAACTTTTGTAAGGAAATGTTCACTATTAAAACAACCTTAGATCACAATGCTTAATTTACTATCACCTGCATTTGTCCTATTCCCAACTGATATCATTAGTTTCCTCGGAAACTGTTAAGAACAGGACTTTTGTTCAGATGAGGATTTTTGTCCGGAATTCTAATACCGTCACCAATCAAAGCATGCACCTTTCCTCCTGACTCACCCCGTAGTTTGATTACAACTCTGAAACTATTATTCTACTGCTTAAGTTAGGAGAATTCACTGCTTCAAAATGGTTCAAATGGCTCTGAGCACTACGGGACTTAACATCTGTGGTCATCAGTCCCCTAGAACTTAGAACTACTTAAACCTAACTAACCTAAGGACATCACAAACATCCATTCCCGAGGCAGGATTCGAACCTGCGACCGTAGCAGTCGTGCGGTTCCGGACTGAGCGCCTAGAACCGCTAGACCACCACGGCCGGCGAATTCGCTGCTTCATCACACATACAAACCAATATTTCTGGCCACTGGAACAAACGAAAATGTTGGTCTGAATAAAACCAAACTCCGAGGACGTGTAGATCTACGTACTAGTGATGAACAATAAAGATTGCATATCTCGTGCAATGGATAACGTCATTTTTAAGTCGCGTTCATTTAATGAAGACCCATCAAATGAAATGAAAGCATGAAAGTAAGTGTCATTGTAAGACCTCGATGATATAGGGTGCATTATTAGTGTGTAAGTGAGGCAGAATGATCGGGCTCCGGTAAATAGGCTTGTCATAACATTCCCTTTCCTTTAGTGCAGCGCATGCTGCTGCTACGAAGGTTATGCGTCAATGGAACTAGTCAGCAGAAGATTCGCACAGTTTGATTACATGACTGTAACCATGCTGGTCCACTGGGACGGTTCGATTTCGCGTTTGTGGCACGCAAGCCATTGCCTCGGTTTGCATTATGGAGAAACCACAAACAACACCGACTGCTATACGTACGTGAATGTCGTCGCTGGCGCGCTGAGACGGATTCGCTTCCACTCGCTTTACAGTGATGGCTGCATACGTGTCAAGACACTACGGCAGTGACTGAAGTCTCATAGCCCACACTGTTGAGCGACATAACGAACATATACCGAATATGATGCTTTGAGCCACCATTAGATACAACATGAGATCTCGACCAGTACGTATCGAAGTCTGTAATGTTGCAATTTTTTGATTAGAGAAAGTTGAAGCTAAGATGTACCGCCTGTACTTCAGAAGAACAACGTCCGGCCAGTTGTGGATGATTCGCTGGTTTGCACATTCGCCCAACGTACAATCCATCGAATATGTCTAGAACACCACCGATTTAATTTGTTCTTCTATGTCCATCAGCAATTACTATTGACGCTCTTAGGAACTCGCATACAAACTGCGTGACTCAGGATTCATAAGTGACATGACTCCACTTTCACATATTGTGGACGTTCCGCTCTATAATTAACTCTCGAAATAGGAGATTATATACTATTCAGTAATACAATGTCAAATCAAACACCTTTCAGCAGTCTTATTTCCTAACTGTTATTTTATTTGGGTACCACTTTCGGCGATTTACTACACCATCTTCAGGCCCCTGTGTACAGACAACAATGTTAACGGTATTACAAAGATAACCAAAAAGGGAGTGGTACCAGTCTTATATACAGTGGTAATATGTAATATAAGAACATAACACCAAGCAGTACATTGTTGTTTTTTGTACACAGGGACCTGAAGATTTCGTAGCAAATCTCCGAAAGTGGTAGCCAAATAAAATAACAGTTTGGAAATTAGACGGTTGAAAGGCGTTTGAATTGATTTCCGCCGGCCGGTGTGTCCGAGCGGTTCTAGGCGCTTAAGTCTGGAACCGCACGATCGCTACGGTCGCAGGTTCGAGCCCTGCCTCGGGCATGGATGTGTGTGATGTCCTTAGGTTAGTTAGGTTTAAGTAGTTCTACGTTCTAGGGGACTGATGACCTCAGGTGTTAAGTCCCATAGTGCTCAGAGCCATTCGAACCATTTGACTTTCTTTATTGAACAGCCGAGTCCCGCATCCATCTTTGAAGAGATCGACATGCAGAGACTATTCTGTAAAAATACTCATCAAAAATGTTCAAATGTGTGTGAAATCTTATGGGACTTAGCTGCTAACGTCATCAGTTCCTAAGCTTACACACTACTTAACCTAAATTATCCTAAGGACAAACACACACATCCATGCCCGAGGGAGGACTCGAACCTCCGCCGGACCAGCCGCACAGTCCATGACTGGAGCGCCTTAGTCCGCTCGGCTAATCCCGCGCGGCTAATACTCATCCGTGAACTGATATACAGTTGTTCAGTTACATAAAATTCGCACCAGTTATTGTTTTTTTCCATAATGTTCACAAATATTAGTGAAAATTAGTACCTGATTGTAACTGCGCCCTTTATAGCAAATAAATAAAGCAGTTGGATTCCATAGTTATGTCATACCCATTGTCTGATCGAAAGTATTCGCACGCCCATTATTGCAAATTAATAAGGGGAGTATGCACCCTTCAGTGAGGAGTCTGTCTCCAGTAAATGGCAGAGCCCAAACCAGAGGAGGTAGTGATGTTAAAGGCTGGAGCGAAGTCGACGCTCTAACTCATCTCAAACGTGTTCCATTGGGTTCAGGCAGGGACTCTGTGCAGACCAGTGCATATAAGACATTGTACACAAACTACTGCCTCACAGATGCAGCTTCATGGCAGGGTGCATTGTCATGCTTATACAACCATCGTCTCGAAACCGTTCCTCTGCAGTACGCATTACACAACACTACAAAATGTGTTCATATCCTTCCGCATTTGGCAGCTTCTTTAGTGCAATAAGGGGACCGCTCCCCAACCACGAGAAACACGCTCATACTCTATACCACTACCTTGTTAGCACTACACAATGTGGCAGATAATGTTCTCCAGGTATTCACCAAACTCAAGTCCTTCCCTCGATTGCCCACAGGCTATAGCATAATTCATCACACCAAATCACTCTATTTCAGTCGTCCACTGTCCAGTGGAATCTCTCTTTATATCACCTCAGGCGTCGCTTAGGACTGATTACAGAAATGCGTGGCTTGTGACGAGCTGCCCGACCATTGTGTCCCATTCTTTTTAACTCCCTACACGTAATCATTGTGTAAGCTTTGGACTGCTGGTCTTACTTTGGAACTCGAGAGTGATTCCTTCCAGTGAATTCATGCAATTTTTTACAACCACCCTCGGCAATGCTCGGCGGCCGTTGTTCGTCAGTACATGAGGGATCGTGGTTTAACTGTGTTTGTTCCTCCGCGTTTCCGCTTCACAGTCACGTCCCTAACAGCCGAGTTTGTCAGGGTTACAAAGGTAGAAGTGTCCCTCTGGCATCTGTTACCCACTTGACATCCAATCCACGTCCGAAGTCACTGAGCTCTCTTGACCGACCCATTCTGCTGTTACGGATTCGTTGCTGACAACACAATACTCCCCGACTCCTTTTATAATGGCGAATCCGCCTCGCGACATCTAGTGGTCAATTATGCATTACGTAGGGGCGTTCAGATACTTTTGATCAGAAAGTGCACATGAACATTTTGATCTTACAATACCTCCCACCTACTTGTTTAGCCTGCTCGATTTTCAGGAAAGATGTAAGCATCGACTTGATCTGGTGTGTTCAGTTTATTTCCGTTCCGTACTGTTTCTCAGGAATGTTTTGCTGCAGAATAGATTCTTACCGGGTTCCAATGGTGGGTGCACGTTGGGTTACTGAATCACTACGCCTACAAAATTTATTTGCTATATTTCAATAAAAGGGGACCAATTATCTTGTACCTTCCAGTCACCAGTCACACGTCCGAACAATAGGCGTTGTCACCGGCATGGGAGCATGGTATGTCCGCAGTGCAGCCTCCAAAAAAAGGTTCAAATGTGTGTGAAATCTTATGGGACTTAACTGCTAAGGTCATCAGTCCCTAATCTTACACACTACTTAACCTAAATTATCCTAAGGACAAACGCACACACCCATGCCCGAGGGAGGACTCAAACCTCCGCCGGGACCAGCCGTTGCAGCCTCCTCTCCACTCCTTATTTCCTTGCGTTCTACTTAGATACCGTCATTATAATCACCGTCTTCATCTTCATTTGCAGTCATCTGACAAACTTCAGTAGTTGTATACCGCCATCTTGTTTCCACTGCTGGGGCTCGTTCCCAAAAACGGCCAAAATGATTTCTTTCACTAAAATAAGTGAACTGTAAGAAGACTACTCACATGCCATCTATTTTATGAAGCGTTCCTGCAAAACGCTATACAAAAAGTCTCCATAAATAGAAAATTGGAGTTGTGAATTAAAAGTTCTTCCAAATGGTTCAAATGACTCTGAGCACTAAGGGACTTAACATCTGAGGTCATCAGTCCCCAAGAACTTAGAACTAATTAAACCTAATTAACCTAAGGACATCACACAGATCCATGCCCGAGGCAGAATTCGAACTTGCGACCGTAGCAGTCGCGCGGTTCCGGACTGAAGCGCCTAGAGCCGCTCGGCCACCGCGGCCGGCTAAAAGTTTTTCCAAATCAATAGCTCGTTGTCAAAGTGATAGGTGAACTGGAAAATGGAAAAGTGAAAAGTCAAGAATGCCACTGAGAAGTATCAGTTCAGGATAAACTAGGAAAATTGCACTTACCTAGTGTCGCACATTCTCATGCGGTACAACATAATTAGAGGTGAACAGAAAGACTTCAGTTACATACTGAAAACTACTGAAGCCATGAATAATTACTGAAAAGGAAACAAATACACAAACCTTTGTTGTGGAATAAGTCAAGAGGAAGAAATATAGCTGACCAATGAAATGGTCTGCTACGGAAATATAATGCAGTTCGACAACACGTGGACCCTAAGATGAAATTCGTGTCTCTTGATAGCTTGATTAAAACTACCAGCTATCTGTGAATGATCTTTATTTTTCCGCTGCCAATCAATCCACAAAGAAGAGGAGAACAAACAGACCAAATTATCTCTGTGTTAGGAGAGATGTTTTCATCGTTTTTACTGATGTGCTATTTAAAAAACGTTATACATCGCTTTCAGCTCTTTTATTGGCCTGTTTAACTGGATTGTTCGGACTTTTCTTTACTCCACAGCAGATAAATTGGGAGGGGCGGGAGTGGGGATGGAGGAGGGTGGGAAGCACGTGGTAGTGGAAATACTGGGTCTTCTTTAAATACAAAAAGTTAAAATGCGTTCCGTTTCCTCTAAGATTGATGCTGCATTCAAACAAATATCAAATCTCATCCAGAATGAGATTTTCATCTGCAGCGGAGTGTGCGCTGATATGAAGCTCCCTGGCAGATTAAAACTTTGGGCCGGACCGAGACTCGAACTCGGGACCTTTACCTTTAATTAATTAAAGAGCTATACTGAAGTTCATACTATTCTCTTATCTTGCATTAGGGCGTTGTTTGGCCACCATCCCATTCGCTATGACGATAGAAAATTGAAATACATGCTTCAACTGAACAATTACGAGGATACTTCGAAAGAAAATACGTTTCTAATGACAGCAGCAGTTGTACATATGTCCACAACAGTTACTGAAAGTTGTTACATTTAGGTTATAGAAAAAAGATATCGGTTTACTGAGGCGAAAAGCCGTTAAAATTGTAGGAAGAAAGAGCGCTTTATTTCTGTTAACGCCCTACAGAGAATGATGATGTCGCATACTGAATTTCCAATCTTGTATTAGGTTCAGATAATGTTGTACCCATAGGAAGGATATCTAATGAAAAAAAGCATCCATCAACATTTGCCTCCATCGGTGCATGGACTCCACTTCCAACAACCACATCGAATAATTAACGGAATATACAACTCAGATATGAGGCAAACTGGGAATTATCATGATCATAAAATAAATGTTCTTTGGAACCTACTTTTCTTCGGGAATCAAAATAAAAACTCTCGTTATATATTCTGAATTGATGGAAGACGAAACTCTTGGACGTCCTCAAATTATTTCGTTGATATTGCAGGTGTAATAGTCCGAAAAGTGGTGATGGAGACTACTAGGACCCATCCTGTTAACGGCATATCATGATGAGCCAAATTTTAATTTATCCAGCAGTGGTACATGTTTACCTGAGCCATAATAGTATCGGCGTATGTTATCTAGAGGTATAATTTTTAAAGAGATGCTTCCACTAAATTACCTGTGAGCACAATGACATGTTTTATACACTGAAGTATTGCAGAATGAGCTATCAAATTTTAGTGGCTAACTTGTTAAAATTATTTGGGACTACGGCGCCCAGTTTCAATGGGAAAATAATGAAGTTCGATTTAGAAACACTTCATATAAACTTGTGGAAAAAGACACACGGTACCTATACTAGCTGTGACTCATCCTACCTCATATCAACGCTGACAATCGGGTTTCACGTGATATGCATAGCGAATGAATCTGATGTCAAAACTCTGAGAATAGAGAATTCATCTTCAAATAACTCTCTCTTCGTACTGAAGCTTCTGGCTAAATCAGAGCCTTATTGACTGAGTAATGAGAAAATGACACAAAAGTTTTACTGATGGCATGGGAAACGGTGTTGGTGCAAGCAGTAGGTACACTGTATGCTAACAACTGCGGAGTTTCGAATCCAGTGATACTGTTTCGTTATCGAGTCATAAGCATCGTCTCTATTATAATTTCTGAGTCTGCCTCCATATTCTCTGTTCGGAAAGTAGTAAGACTAATTAGAGTTAACGGGAGAATTTGAGTAAGCCTGAGAGTCTACTTGGTTTCTTGATTCACGTGTATACTGAAATTTTTCATTTCATTCTTAACTCAGGGTAATTTATGCTTAATTAAAAACTCTACCCATACTATCAGACATTTCTTACTGGTCTATGTTTCAGTATTCACGTTTGAACTGTTCTTTAACTTATCAAAAGCACTGTCTTCAAGCTTTTAAAGGAGAGCTGAGGATATGAAAAAAATAACTCCAAGCGCTAATCCCCAATAATGCAACAATCATTGTAGTCCGTGGTTCAAAATTAACAGAGACCCATAACAAGATTTTACGAACGCTAGATTTTTTCATAAAGTAATTTTCTGAAGTATGAATGAACTGTGAACGTAAGTTCAGTCTTTACGGAAACCAAGTATGCCCGTGGTTAATTAGAGTCTAAGTATTATATCATATAAAGGGCAAGTTGTATCAGAATCTGAGCACAGTCCTGTCTTGCTTACAGCACAAGGCTGAACATTTGTTACGACTGTGGTGATCACACTATCTACAACCAGACGTTCTGCTCAGTTCCTCAAGGATAATTTCTTCATCCTCTACATGTAACTTGAGCCTGCGAACTAAACACTTACTACTACTCATTAGAGAACAATTAAATTGCCTGTGACCCAAAGATTCCTTCGTGCAGTAACTTTTTAAGATGACCTAGTAAATGAATTTCATTGTTGTAATTATAGAACATTTCAACTTGAGGTCTCGAATAAGCAAAACATGTGGGGCACGTGTTTGTAAAATAGCCATGTTTCCCCAACGACGCTGGTGGCGCTACCTTACAAACCATAAATAATTATCTTTTATGTGTACAAGGTAGATCTTTTCCTATGGGATGACATGAAGTCGTTGGTGCAGCAATTTCCCATAGAAACGGAAGAGGAACTGGTTATAGGGTGTCTGTCCTTGTAGAACGTAAAACAGTTGTATCTGAGGGAGTGTGCTAAAATAATTTGCGACATTGTAATTCATGCACTAAGACTGGCGGTCGCTCTTTCTAACCGTTGCTATGAGCGCAAGCTGCTGTTATAAGGAGTAAGTTGTTCACACCAGTAAATAATTCGGATATCAATTGTCGATAATTGTGTGTGTGTGTTTGTGTGTGTGTGTGTGTGTGTGTGAGAGAGAGAGAGAGAGAGAGAGAGAGAGAGAGAGAGAGGTCCCAATTAAGCTTTACATTATATGTTAGGCACGCTGACCAAGTGAATAGTTGCACAATGATTTGACCCTTTTACCTCTCTTAAGAGCGATCTTCTAGAGCTATTTATAGGATACTGGCTGAAAAACTGTAAATCGCGCTCTGGAGAAGTATATAGCGAGTCAGTGGATTAAGAATGTTAAAGACCCAGTGTAGTTTAACAACAAAATTCAGAACACGTTGAGGAAACAGCGAATGTTGCAATTTTGGTTCAAAGAAGAATGCGCAAATAACGACAGGAAAAGGTAAGTAGAAATTTGGGCATCAGTAAAAAAATCTGTGAGCGAAACAACAACTCCCAACGTCATACGTTAGTAAAGGATCTTGCCGCGAACCCGAGAAGATTCCGGTCCTACGTAGAATCGCTGAGTGAATCGAGGACTTCCATCCAGTCACTCGTTGATCGGTCTGGTGTGGCAATAGAAGATAGCAAAAGGAAAGATGAAGTTTTAAATTTCGCGTTTAATAAGTCATTCACGCAGGAGAATCGTACAAACATACCGTCGTCTGACCATCGCACAGATTCCCTTATGGAGGACACAGCAACAGGCTTCCCCGGCGTAGGGAAGCAACTAAAAGAGTTGAAAACAAGTAAATCGTCAGCTCCGGATGGAATCCCAGTTCGATTTTACAGAGAGTCTTGTACGGCATTGGCTCCTTACTTAACTTGCATTTATTGTGAATCTCTCGCCCAACGCGAAGTCCCAGGCAACTGGAAAAAAGTGCACGTGACACATGTTTATAGGAAAGGTAAAAGAACGGACCCGCACAATTACAGACCGATATCCCTAACATCGTTTTGCTGTAGAATTCTTTAGAATATTCTCAGTACAAATATAATAAATTCGTTTTAGACGGGAAAGCTTCTGTCCACAAATGAATATGGATTTACAAAGTATCGCTCGTGGGAATCTCAGGTTTCCCTTTTCTCGCACGTTACCGTAGGAACCATGGATAAAGGGCAACATGCAGATTCCATATTCCTATATTTCCGGAAAGTGCTTGACATAGTACCCTACTGCAGACTTGGAACGAAGGTACGAGCACACGGGATAGGTGTCAAGAGATTTGAGTGGGTGGAAGCCTTCTTAAGTAATGGAACCCAGAACGTTGTCCTCTACGGCGAGTGTTCATCAGAGAAGAGGGCCACAGCGAAGTGTAATGTTATTTATGTTTAAAGTTTGTTGCAAGTCGCTCGCTTGTTGGATGAATATATTTGCGCCCGCCGTGTTACGCTTCTTTTTCACCCCTACTCGTTTAAGTAGCACGTGGTTCTCACCCCCCTCCCAAAGTGCTTGTATACAAATATCAAGTGATACGTGTACCAAATTTGGTTGAAATCGATCGAGTAGTTCAGGAGAAGAACATTCGCCCGGTACATACATTTTTATAAGATACAGAGACATAGAAAACGCACATTTGATTTTACTCGTATACGCGTCACACACCAACTTGATTCACACATAGCTTTGGAAGGAGGGAAACGAAAGTATGTGAGGTACAAAACGAGTAAACGTGTGCCGTCTTTTCTTTCCAGTTTTGTACTCATTTAAGAGTAGTTCTTCTTGCAAGGAAGATGAACAATTATGTATTCAAAATAGTATAACCATTTCCACCAATCAATACCATCCTTAATCCCTCAATACATGACGAATGACAGTCTGCCCAGTCGAGGAACTAGTATGATTGCATCCACAGCGCTTTTCTACTAAGGACATTCTTTGGCGTCTTCTCATATTGAAATCGATAATTTGAATGTCTTACATGCTGAAATGTACGCTGAATGCGAGCCGTATTAAGTCCCTCTAGAATCAACAAAGCAAATTAATGCGGTTTTGGTGGTAAAAGATACTTCAAACATTTTGATTTTTTTACAATAGAGCCCGTCATGTACTAGAAAATTTATCAGTGAAACACTAGGCCAATGACCTTGATGCGCAGACTGAAGCGTATTTTCATCGAAGCTAGTTTTTCGTGACAGATGTACTCTGCAAAGTAACGAACTGTATTGCCCAGTCAAGCGAAACTTTATCCGTAAATATGTGAGGGGGGAGAGGGACGCCGGGCGAAGCATTGCGAATTTTGTTACAAAAACTGAAGATACCGCGGAAAGCTGCTGATAACAACTAGTTACTCCTGATACGAGGCTACAGCAAAGTGAGCATTAGCGATCTCGTGTAGGAAGGCTGCAGATGCGAATCATTTACTCCCAGACTGTGAGTTGACCCAAATCGGCGGGCGACGCGGCTGTCGGTAGACAAGGCACAGCTGCGCTTAGAGGCGTGAACGCGGCTCATGCCTCAGATTGCGTCCCTAATACACGCGCCCAGCCTGACATTCGTTTTAGCTGCAGGCGGATTTGTGAAACACGGCTTGCGCAACAACTTTCAGCGTGAAAGCTGGAAACGTGGAAAGAGTCGGCACTCGGCGGACCGACCACAACCGTGGGCCGCAGGCTTGTTCAAAATGTTCTCAAATGGTGGTCGGGAATCTTTCCTAAACAGCAAACAGATGAAGGATCACGTTACGCTATACTGTTTTTCGTCTAGCACATAATACTGAGCTGCGTGCAGGCTACACGAAATGGTGGAACTTTACAGAGAACGCAAATACACCAGACAGGAAACCGTCAGCAAACACACTGTCTCTTGCAAAACTTTAGGAAAATATCAATAGATTACTAAGTCTCTACTAAATAATCTATAATTAGATGTTTAATATGTATTTTTAAAATTGTAGTCAACCAAGGGCCTAACCCTTCTATCCTTCACAGTGATGCTGTTCCCATGATGGGAAAACCTCTAAAGATAATTAGTATCTAGTGGCAAATGAAAATTTGTGCCAGAGCGAAACTCGTATTTGGAATTCCTGCTAATCGTGAGTTGTCGTCTTCCTCATTACACTGTCTCAGCTCCCCTTCTGACTTAATACACACCTCCATTTTCACTTATGTTTCTGCCTTTTATCTCCGTACAGTGGTTATCCCACGAGGTGTGTAGGAATAAGATAAATATTCAGCATGTAGAAGAGGACATCGAATCAAATTAAAATTTTCGGCTTTGTCTGCCACCGGGCTTGAAGACCTAACAGTGAAGCAACCATTCGCGAAAAAACTGGAAATCATGGTTCTAGTCCTGGTCCTAGAAAAAATGTTCATTGTCGTTTCATATCCCTCTCGATGCGATTACTGTATTAGGGAACTGTTGTTTTTTATTTCATGTATCATATACAGGGTGCCCCTGGAGGAACGGTCACTATTCAAGGATATGACAGGAACGCTCATCTGGATCAAGAAACTTCATATGGACATATTCCCTACTCCGAATGGTGTCCGAGACAGATCACCTTTAAAGTACATTGTTATTTATTTTCTATATTATTCAGTAGTGTATAGGAAGTCTAGATGAAAAATTTGATATCGGACTCTTATGGTCTATCATGTAGGGGAAACTACCTCAGATTGGCCTACAAAAACTATCTAAACTAATCTGCAAGCGCGTCGCGTGAGATTTTTAATATTCTCTCGCTCTCTTTGCGCAAACTATTGCTCCTACAGAAGAAATGAATATGATCCTTTTGGTAGGAATTTTAATGTAGTTCGATTCTGTACTGCGACACGTTTTTGGCAGAGGTCGAATTATTCAAGAGAAACGAACAAATATGACATTAAATGTGTTCTGTCCCAGAAACCATTCGGAATAAGTTATAGCCCATACCCAGGTGAAATTTTTTGTTCAAACGAGCGTTTCTGTCACATCTTTGAATATTACCATTCCTCCTGGCACACCCTGTATAACTGAGTTAGAGAAATCTACTTAGTGGCATGTGACATATAATTCAGCCGTGATGAAGAGTCAAAATACGAACTAACCGAAACACCTAAAGTATTGCGAAGCTGTCTCGATCCTTGATGACTGACCCAGAGCCTACGAATGACAGAGATTGTTGGGAGCTGAGACCAAGGCGCGAACGTCTCGCTCGAAGACTTTACACATGTGCGTAAGACCCTGGAGGACCACACAAACACCCTCATGTTCGTAAAGTTCTCTTGAAACCACTGTCAAGCGATTCGGAAGCGATGGGTGCTTGGTTATCTTGTTGACGGTACAGGTCCCGAGTGAGCTGTTGTAGTCGAACAAACTGATGCACATGGTCAGACATCATGTTACAGTATCGTTTGCCAGGGGGATATCACAAGCCCCATTTCATCTCGCGTAAACATACCTTACACGGAAATACCTGCACCACACACTATAGGGATTCATCATCTCGCGTGGTTTCCGACGCACTGGGAGTGTACCAGAGCGTAGAGAGATCATCAGTCGAGGCGACCTTTCTCTATGCATACACATACCCCGAAAGCCTCTTTATGGTGTGTGGCTTAGGATACTTCTGGTACCACTGCATTTTAACCCCTTCTCTGTACCCCAAATACATCTACAATTGTAGATAGTGTAGTTCGTGACTTGTTGTTGTCCACCGCTGAACTGGCGAACGATTATTCGGTACTGTCACAAACCTATCAGTTTTTATAACCCGTTATAGTTGACAGCGACCCGTGTCGTCGGTACATTGTTTATCACGACAGCTAACGCTGGTCGCAATGTCTTTTTTTTTTTTTTTTTTTTTCCAGATGAGGTGCTCGTGGTACACTATTGACACAGCGACACGTGGAAAGCTGCACTGCTGCGCGACCTTGTCCCAGGCATCGAGCCCCAACGAAATTCACTGATATTGGATGTTTCGCCCATCTTCCTCGCCACTGTAACTCCGACAATCAGTAAAAGGTCTGAGAACTTTCTAATCATGTGGCACAGCTAACCAAGAATGCTGACTCAACATTGCAGGCAAGCAATGCAGGGAGGCACACAAAATGAAGCAAACATCATTGTCATCGTTCTGGTGTCAGCTGACAGACAGTTTATGGTGTGTGTAGCGTGTGTACTGAGTGATGTTGGGAAGTGAATGAACAGTGTATCACTAGCTTTTTACATGATGAAATTAAATTGTTTGCAAAAACGTAAAAAAACCACTGCTGAAGACTAAGGGTAAACACAATGAGGTTTGTAAACGTTGTAACAGATGCCACAGACAGGGTCGACTCTCTGTCAGAGTAGACCTGTAAGTATGGAAATGTCTGTTAATTTTAATCATATTTTTTTTTTCCTTTTAGTATTGGTTACCACGGCATGTCAACTAGCCTTCAGATGAATAAAACTACCTCTGCTACTATCTACTATTACTGCTACTACTACTACCACTATTCTATCAGCCAAGCGTAAGAAAACTCTCTTTCCAATAAGGCTAATTCATTGTTCATGAGTGACGGAAAAAGCAGCAAACTCTCCTCCAGCAATCACTCTTTCCTGCATTTTTAAATGTGTGCTAAGCCAAATTCATATTCAGGAGATATGCAGAAATAATGACATGTCAATAATAAACCTCCTGATGACACTTCTTATGTGATAGTATGCTGCAGGTAGTCAGCGACAAGAAGAGAAAATCAAAGTCGAAAATATGTAGGTGTACGATTAATAAATTTCACGTTTTGATGATAATCTTACTTCCAACGCGCATTAAAAATAAAAGTTCTTCGAGCGACGACTAATGGTGACATGTTTATCTGTATTCAATAACTTTCGAGGTGCTATCACATCGACCAGCGTATTGCTTCTCCTGTGAATACGACAACTTATGAATCAGATCGGAGCATATTTATTCATCTTACACTAAATATATTATGACCACTAAATATGTTATTTACTAAATTGTCATCATTTGTACCACTTTATAAATATTTCCTCCTACATAAAAAGTGGAAGATGTAATTTAATAGTTTTGGATGGGACACACTCTCTCGTGTACGTTTAATTTTCACATCTTCAGAAGATGTACTTTCATCTACAGTAATGCTGCTCACTGAGGAAGAAATATTCCAGAAGAGCAGAACGGTAAAAGCAATTCGCGGCTACATGAGTGTGCTACTCAGTGAAACATAACATGCTGAAACCAATAACTGTCAGTTAAGTTCGAAGAGTTACACGCACAACAGTTAAGCTGTTAAGGTATCAGAGGTAAGGCGGAGCCATCGACATAACTCACATGTCAGTCAAGATATAATTTGAATTTACTAATCACTACTATCAAAGCGAAGATAAGGCTGTGGTATGGAACTGGAATAAAGACGCAAACAACGTCTTGGACCAGCGTGTATATAGCAGCGACTAGTAGCAACTCGTCTAATCACATTTTCTTATGACTGAATAGGCATGTGTCTGTCTTCCGTAAATGACTACAGGCGACTTCTACAATGGTTCCTTCACATGATCGTTGCGGATACCTTTGGCCGTACTTATTTAATGCGTGCTCAGTCCATAAGGAACTCGATATTGACTGTAGATTAAGTTCTAATCATCCACTTCCACATTTATTATCGTTAAAGACGTCGCAGACACTCTTTTATCCATAACTACTGGTTTCGTAGTAGTTAGTTTGTTATGTCATACTGATCATAAGTAACGCTAAAACTCTGGAAGACTCGTTGTCATTGAAGAAAACGTACAGAATGAAGGCAAAAACCATTTATATTAATGAATGTCTGCATGAAATTTTTCTAAACATCTAAAGAAATAAGAATATATAATAAATGAGGATTCTGAATTTATCTAGCGTAGGACAATATGGAACAAATGTGTAAGTAGTGCAAGTATTATGTTAGCTAATCAAAGTTTAACAGGGAACATGTAAAACAATAATAAAATTGTCACTGAGAAACTGAGCATTGGAAAAATAACCGATTTTCCTCGATAAAAGATTAGGAAAAATAATTTCAGCGTGACTGCTGAGAGAGGAAAGATGAATCCTCTTCTGAAGTCTATATACTGTGTTGTCAGATAAAGTAAATAATAGAGCACAATTAAATAATATTTTACTTCCAACGACGGCAAAACAAATATAAATAGTATATCAGCAAAACATAGCAATGCTAATTTTTCAGCTATATCGATTTGTGTGCCTAGTGATACTGTACAGTGTGTAATCCACTGGGCTCGCATTTGAGATGAGAGGGGGGGGGGGGGGAATTCTCCAAATCCTTTTTAGCCCACCAGATATAGATATTCCGTGGTTTTCGTTAATCTAGTAAGACGAAAGCCGAAAGGGTTTGTTTGCAAATGTGATAACCGATTTCGTGTCATATCCCTGTCAAATCTGAATTTGTGTTCTGTCTCAAACGGCCAGTAATCGACCGTTCTTTGAATACTAATCTTGCTTATTCTGATGTGATTTATAAGAAATCACTCCGGCAAACCGCATCTGATTCATCGCCAAATATAACAGGGCACCGAAAGAAATTTAGCTCAAGACCATGGTATTTTGTACAACGAATCCGACGATGAGTTTTTCGGGTGTTACAAATTAATATCCAATGATTTTACAGCCGCGTCATTTTGCACGCATGTTATAAATGGCATTACGTTGCAGTGCTGCGGATTGGCAGTAAAATGCTTCGGGCGATCGGAATATCGCAGTCGCTGAAAATAGCCGAAGTCTAGCATACAATGACATATTATTACACGTAAAATGTTAAAACGTAAGGTGGCCCAAGGAATGTTTGCAGTGCCGGAATGTTGAATTATCACTGAACAAGCAACAGAAAAATGCGCATTCGAAATCTGAGTGTTACTACGCTTGGAAAAGAAAACTGAACAAATCCCACGTATCTAATCCACTGTACCCTTCCGGTCCGTCTATTAACTGCAGACTAAAAGCTAATCTGCTGTAAAGATAAACCGCATGACAAGTGCTAGCTCGAACCGCTTTGAGTCTCTATACAAATATATCGAAACACATTGCCATGTTTAATACGGTTTAGAAAAACCGTCAGTATTCAAAACAGCTTCCAGTCTCATAGGTATGGATAAATACAGGTCCTGAATGGTTTCCAAGGGAATCTTATACCATTACTCGTGCGAAATAATAGTACGCTCGGATAACGATACTGGGTGTCAGACAATTCATCCTCGCGTTCACAAAACCAGCCCTGGACAATGCGATCTGTGTGAACAGGGGCCCTGTGGCCTTAGAATACATCACCACCATTAGGGAACAAACTTTGTACCACGGCGTGGACCTGATCAGCCAAAATGGTGACATAATCCGTTGAAAAATGGTTCAAATGGCTCTGAGCACTATGGGACGTAACATCTTAGGTCATCAGTCCCCTAGAACTTAGAACTACTTAAACCTAACGAACCTAAGGACCACACACATCCATGCCCGAGGCAGGATTCGAACCTGCGACCGTAGCAGTCCCGCGGTTCCGGACTGCAGCGCCTAGAACCGCACGGCCACCGCTGCCGGCTAGATTAAAAAAGCACCACTCTATTACGCTACTTACACAAGCTGTCAAATTTCTCTTGCTAAAACATTGTATCATGTTTATGTAGAGGCACGTCAACGTACGTAATGAACTGCTGATTTAGATTTACAGAACACATGAATAATCTGTGAAATAAACAAGGAAAAATGGAGAGTAGCAAATGCAACAAAATTACGTGCGAATGATGCCGAAATGAGACAATGAGCACATCAGTTGCGCCGTGTAAACGTATCTGTGTCTATTAACAAACACAAATGACATCGAAAATCTTCAACACATATTAAGCAACATTTCTCCTTGTTCTGTAATTCCTAAGTCGGCTTTTGTTCAATGTATGATTGCAGGCCAACTTACAGGAGCAAGTAATACATATAGACACCTACTGCGCCTTATATGATTTCCTTTTCTGAGAAACTGTCTGATAAGCTGTACTAGTCACTTGCCTACAGTCCGCGGCATGGAGTTGGTTCCTGAACAGAGTTTAAGTTCCCTTTTCGGTCCGTTCACTTAGCGTTATCTTCCCGCGATTTTTCTGGATAGATAATTTCTACCTGATTCTGGTAACCATCTTCCTACCGGATCCTCGCGGGATGCTCTATCTAAAACTGCTTTCCGGTGAGTTCCAGACTATCTGTCAATTTCTCATATTTATTCGCCCAACACGTAATTTATGTGGGTCTACCCGTATGTTACGTCAACCAAAATGGCACAGTAGTGTCATTTTCTACTAAGGTTGTAACTCCGTACGACACAGCGTTGAGTGAACAGTATTTGTAGATATTTGTAATTAACCGCTTTTATATCACTGAAAGTATCAAGATATTAATTTCCATTATTTTTCTTAATAATCACTGAAAAAGGAACCAATAAACTTCGCAGCACGTTACATCAAGAAAGGAAAGTTGCAGTGTAACGACTATCTGAGATTTAGGTGTTCAGAGAAGGAACATAAATTCATTGTAATATAGATAGAAGAGTATACCTGTGTGGCCCTGATGAGAGGAAAGATACCAGCATTCACGTGATGTGATTCAAAGAAACCATAGAACATCTAACGTGGTTTTAAGCTGTCTCCTGCAGTATAAAAAATCAAATGACTGCTGAAACGTGAGCTCGCATTTCACTAACTCCAGTCAGATGCAATGAGTTCCACCAGTTGCGATCCCCGTTCTAATAACATTATATAGAAATGAGAACAGTGAAGCTTGCTGACTGGACACGTCTAGGTACCTACCAGTTGCCTTAAAAATACTGCACTAGCTATAAACCATCTAAACACGTCTAGGTAGCTGCCAGTTGCCTTAAAAATACTGCACTAGCTATAAACCATCTAACAAACATTTACAGTTACTAAACTTTTCATAAACGTGGATTGTAACGATAAAGAAGTCTTTCTGCCGATAATTAGAGATTCGAGGCAATTTTTCTTTCCTGTCTTTTTGTATAAACAACACAAGGAAAGGAAAGGAAAGGAAAGGAAAGGAAAGGAAAGGAAAGGAAAGGAAAGGAAATAATAAAATCTTGTAGATGGCGCAAAATAATACAAGGCTATATCTAATTCGTATGGATTCATGAGACAAAGCCACAACCGCGAGGAATCATCCACATTATAGGATATCCACACAATTTCGCTTCGCTGTAGATTCGATAGATTTACGATTCCATGATGGAAAATGCAGTTCTTTATTTACTTAACAACAAGTTTAACACTTATCGTATTGCTCCTAATCCTTCTCTGGAGCTACGATTAGCGACTGGCCAGGGTCAGTAACTTCTCCAGTCCGCGATGAACAAGCAACTTCCTATTCTCACTGCAAGATTGCGCAAGGGCGCTTACCCACGCGCACAATTATTACACGTGAGCAGTGCATGCCGACCTTGCAACTAATTACGACGAATAACTTCACTGCGGATAGCTCCACTCCAGGTATCTCGTCTGGAGGGCACTGTGTGATCGGAATCTGCTGATGAGGCTGGAAGTTATCAAAGACAGAAGTATTCGTACGTGAGCGTGTATGTGTGTGTGTCTATTAGAGAGAGGGAGTGAGAGAGAGAGAGAGAGAGAGAGAGAGAGAGAGAGAGAGGAAGAGGGAGGGAGGGAGGGAGGAGTAATTGTCATATGAAGGAAAACGTTATCTTCTTTCAGCCAGCCTAAAGCAGATCATATTTTGCGGTATTACTTCGTGTATCTTCTAAAATTTATCGTCAACACATGTAGTAATCTAAGAAACTTGACGGCGACGAAAATCTTCGTAAGGCTGTCTTCTATGAAACTATCGTTGGTATAATTGTTTTCACTTCAACTGTCATTTGAAACTTCGACTTAAGATTATTTCGCCCTCTTCGTGCAAAGGATCTCACAGTGCCTCTTTTCAGCAGTTTTCCGCATTTATCAGTCGATTCGTTGTTATAAAATCTCAAATAAACAACTCACAGATAATTAGAAAAGCTTATGTTAATGGTGCATATTAGCTCCCTCTTTCAGATTCTACTAGTCTTCAGTACGGGTAGATTAAAATAGCGCACGCGGTGGTTAGATGCAAAAGAAACAGAACTTGTGTTTAACTCTAAAGCCAGATACAGGGAAAAGAGTCGCGGGTGTTACTTTCCAACACAGAGTTTGGTATAGAAGGAAATTTTCTTTAATTTTTAATGTTTGTATCACAGTCGCATCATGTGTTATTTATCACTTTGTTATTTATGTTTCGTGCTCTAAATATGAAAACTAAATCGCACGACTAATCATAAGTTATTACTTGGCGGCAATCTTGTGACAGATTGCGGATGATGGCTGGGTGTTGTGTGCTGTCCTTAGGTTAGTTAGGTTTAAGTAGTTCTAAGTTCTAGGGGACTGATGACCATAGATGTTAAGTCCCATAGTGCTCAGAGTCATTTGAACCACAGATTGCGGAACTACACATTGGAAGTGTACTGCATTTTTTCCGTGGGAACCGAAGTATTTTTTTCTGTTTGACTGAGTAACGTACTTCTGAACTTTTACTCCGAGACTTCACGTTTCTGGGATAAAGAGGACGTTAGCGGTTCATGGGAGTTAAGTTATGTTGTATTTACTCACACAGATTTTGGATTCCCTACTTCACCCGAATCATTTGAGATAAATTCTGGGATGCAGCCGATTTCCTTTACCATCCTTCCCAAATTCGACTAGATGCTGTGTCTCTAATTGTTGACGGGAGAACCAG
Organism: Schistocerca cancellata; assembly: GCF_023864275.1. Taxonomy (NCBI): domain Eukaryota; kingdom Metazoa; phylum Arthropoda; class Insecta; order Orthoptera; family Acrididae; genus Schistocerca; species Schistocerca cancellata. The sequence goes on from NC_064629.1 coordinate 773,856,004, forward strand.
TCTTAATATTTCTTCCAGTTTGTGCAATACGATTGTTACTTGGTTCGTATCACTGGTACGGGAGTTTTAAATGCTTAACCTTGTCTCAAAAGTCAAAGCGAATCTAGCGACCTGTAACAAAACAATTTCACAAGTGCAGGGGTGCAGAAATTACATAGAAGTCTGACAACTGATGTTATCTTCGCCGGTCGTCTTATGGTTATGTCATGCTGCGTTATTGCGTTCGTCGCACAGCGTGTGGAAGCCGTCAGTGGACGTTTCTTGCGCGGTGTTGGAAGAAGAGAAGAACCAACATTACAACCTGAGAAGTCAAGTTGATTGTTAAATCTTTAAACCTATTTTCATTCTCATTTTTTGGGCTATGCGAAGGCAATAATTGTGCAAATCTGGTGACACACATTATGCCTTCATCTTTTTGACAACAGAAAGAACGCTTTCCTATTTATCTAACTGCTACTAATTTTAGATGCTCTATATTGTTACCTGTGGTAGCCGTATTCGTACTGTGTAACTTTATTTCGAAAAATCTGGATTTACGTTATTCAGAGCACCGATTCACCTATTTCTCCCTTGTCTAGAGAGGTCTATGTAATATGTACTACATGATGGCAGAAGTTTTCATAAGTTTCTAGAAATTAGCGCTTCATATTCCAACCTAAGCCAATGGCCTTACCCCAGTGGTAACACCGGTTCTCGTAAAATCACCGAAGTTAAGCACTGTCGGGCTTGGCTCTGACTTGGATGGGTTACCGTTCGGGTCTGCCGAGAGCTGTTGGCAAGAGGGGAGGGGTGGACTCGGCCCTCGTGAGGCCAATTGAGAAGCTACTTGACAGAAGTAGCGGCTCCGGTCACGGCCGGGAGAGCGATGTGCTGACCACAAGCCCCTCCATATCCGCATCCAGTGAAGCCTGTCGGCTGAGCACGACACCGTGGTCTGTCGCTACCGCTGGACTTTCGGAGCCCTGTTCGGACGGAGATTCGTACCTGTCCAAAGCAACATTACATCTTCCTACTGATCTTCCTAAATGGTGCAACGCTTAAGGAACTGGACTGATATTCGAAAAAGACTGCCAACTAGATTTAGACATTCCATGGCTTACGTTTAGTAGTCCATCCGATTTGTTGTATGATTTCCTTGAGTTGCCCATGACCCATTTCTTTCCCCATTGTACTCCAATCTTGGTAGTGTATTTGATGAAATACACGTGTTTAGAATGATAAAAATGTAGAAGCGGGGATGGATCTGAGTTGAATGACAAATGAGTAACATAATGCATTATATCAAATCTGAGTAGCGATCCATGATCACGATGGCATTTAAACAACAGTTCAGTATGGACTGAAATTTGTTAACAATGCTTAAACACAGAACTCAGTAAGGACTTGCTAAGTAGTACGTACTAATGTAACGAGAAACCTTGTAACTATTTCTTTTCTTTTGATACTGAAAATGGTTGTTGGCCGAAACGCGTAAGTTATTTGAGTGTTATTAATAAACTTCGATCCAGAATGGAGTTTCATACTAATTACAATAAGTGAACGAAACAAAAATCTCCTTACATGCTGCTCATTATATTTCTGCCATAATTTGTTTTCACATTTCTGTTTAACCATTCAGCTTATGCTTCTTCTGTATTTCGACGTGCGTTTCACAGTTATCTTACATTGTCTACACGGATAGGCGCAACTCGTACTTTTTTGTTGTTTTTTGTTTCATCTTTAACTCGGATATTTCTTTTCTTTTGCTTCTGTCTCTGCTGGCTCTGTTGTTCTACATATATCTAACGTTTTGAAACCCTTCTGATATCTTCTTACAGTACATTTCTCACCTCTGTTGCTAGACTATCTTATGTGGCTTAGCACTCCCTAGTACTTACACTTTCCGGAGATTTCGAAGTTCCACCACTGATCACTAATCTGGCATCCACTTTACAACCAAGTACAGAAGCCTAAAGGCCACAGACATACACTGGCACGCAGCACGAATACTATCAGACCATGAACGCTTCCCAACACCACAAAAAGTCCCATTCAAACTGAGTTGCTCTGGAGTTCAGAGTTTTAATTAAATTGTTATTGGTAAAACACTAGTGCAGCTTTGAGAAAGCTCAAATTTCATTAAGGCACATTACTGGAATTCGAGATGAGTGCTTCAGTCAAACCACAAAAAGATTTAACGAAGTTAACTTGATGACAATTCGGACCAGGGTGCTCTCCAATCAAAGTAAAATCTGAAGAATAAATCTGGCTGCCAAAAATGCCAGCAGTTTAAGTAAAGATGTACAACCAGAAAGCTTGCGAGTAACAAAAGCAGTTGACTAGGGGTATGGTTGCTTTAACAGAAACGTCATCACTGTGGTATGTATATTCTTACAATGAACAGAACTGGCACCTATAAATTGTGATGTTGGTCTACTCCCGATTCATGACACCGACATCTCAGATAGCGACAGTAGCATTACAGGATACGTAGCAAATAACAATGTGTAGCAAATAACAGACACCCGCTATGTAAAGTAAATAAACTACTCGTACCACAGACTAATACAACTTGCGAATATTACGAGTCACTCAGTTAATGTTTCGGTGTGTGTGTGTGTGTGTGTGTGTGTGTGTGTACATTGCATGGAAAGGTCCTGAAATTGAATACTACGCTAATATATTTCTACTGATGATGAAATTGTCGCTTATCATTTGTTACTTCTTCGCAGATACACTTGTCGAGAAACGAACGGTTCGCCATATTTGCCCACAGAGCTATTGACAGCATTCGTCTGCTCTCAACAACATTCCGAAGGTTAAATTTACTCTCATGAAGGAGTGGATAAGTGCATGTCGAACTTCATATCTAGTCGCGTTTGTTTAAAAATACCGCTCAGCAATGCCTGTATCGCACTGCTAATGTCCTGGTTGCAGAAGGAATCGTAAGATCGAAAAAAATCGTGTCTAAAAGCAAGAAATGTTTAACATCGGCATACAACGCAAAACTGAAATAAAATCTCTTAAAAATTGCTCTCTGAGTACCCAATGTACTGAAAATGGTTATAATAGTGTGAGAATCAAGTAAGCTAGTTACAGGCGTTATTCATTTTTTTTTAAATTTGCTCACGTTATGTAATTTAAAGTCGTATAACAGTGGTATGTTTACTAGTATACTTTCACGGCACCAGGTCTAGTATCTCTGTGGAAAGACACGTTTTAAGCATAATAAAGTATGAATATTTGTCTCAACCTAACTTCAGAAAAAACGTCATACAAACATTTTCGAATGTAACATTCTCATCAAATTCCAATGAGAAGTAGTTTCGGTCAAATAAATTCCATTTCATTGCTGTAACCTCTTATAGGTACGTCATGAAACGGCGCTGACACCGAAGCCAAGAACGAAGTAATTCAATGGGAAATTATAATTATGCGACAGGCACTGCTAAAGGCAAAGTGAAAGTGCCCCAGTAATTACTGGAATTCCTGTTTTCTTCTTTCTTTTTAAGCAGTAGCGTGGCAGGTCGATACAGACAGCATCCCGTCCAAAAAGAGAACTTCTTTTGCTTATGACTGTGCTCAAGTAACACAGTACGGCAGAGAGACACGATGCTACGTAATAATGATAAAATTTCTAAGATTGAAAACGAATGGTAAGTCCTTCTCTTGAGTCCCATTCCTTTTGTTGTTGCGGTGAGGGTACTTACTCCTCAGCACATAATAATACAGAAGTTTCTAAAATGCATTATTTCCAGGAGATATGTTCAGATATTTCATTTACTTGCTTCAAAACAAGAAATCTTCGGTGTTGTGTTAGTATGTTAAATTGACGAATTCAGAAAGAAAACAATGAAAGCTCTCGTTGTTTCCTATGTGCTTTCTACGCGTTAGTAATTTGAATAAGGAAAAGACTCTAGTGAGGGCAGTCATCTTAAATGAATCTTCAGATCTGCGAAGTCTCTAGCGCTGCTTCCGATGATGTGGTGCTCAGAACCGTTCTCTTGTTCACCAACGTCATGCCTTATACAAGCATAGTAACGTTCAGTTTTGATTTTCACCACTAACACTTCCTAAATTACAGAAACATTCCATAACGTAAATTCTCTCTTAGGTAATTCTCCGCAAAACAGGCAATTAAGAAACTGTCATCAATAATTTCACGGGAAACGTTGTTTTAAGGTTTATGTAGTGAACCACATATAATATGCTTTGTTTCCTTTTTTTTGGCATTTTGACTGAATTTTCCTGTGACAAGAGGTCAGCTTACTGTATGTCATTCCTGGACATGGTAAAATGCCGTACTTCCTCTGGTAAACGCAGTGTAGAAATATTTCGTGACATTATTCAGTACCTCTCCCAAAAATCATCAATGGACGTGAATAAGGGATTAACATCTTACATTTGTGTTCAGAAACGTCAGGAATGAATGACTTATTGTGAATGCCAAAGAGGTCCTTGGGTAAGACCATAGCGGCTTCCTCCCCCATCCTTTTCATTTGAGCAAGTGCTCATACCTAATAGCCTCACTGTCGATGGGACGATCAACTTTAAGCTGTAACAGAAACCATTCGCTCCTGAAAGCAAGTTTCCAATATTGCTCTCTGTACCAGATTTATAGACAACTTATTATTGCGTCCAAAGTTTAAATGTCTCAGAAATGACCGTGAATAAATCATCGGCAAAGTATTGACATTTTTATAGTATGTGACAGTGATTTCTTTGATGATCTACAGCATTTGCGCAACGAACCATTCAAAGCTGACACAGTATCAACATACACAACTACTCATATAAATTCCAAATTAAGTTGTTATATGAAATGGCGATAAATATCACTATTTCTCAGTGTATTCTGCTGGCTGAAACTAATCTTTCGGGACTTTATCCAGGATTTTGCTTCTTTTCGCAACAACTTAAGTGAAACGCTAATATTGAATCTCGTAATTTTTCTTCGTGTTTGTTCTGGAAGTAAATGCTTCATTCCCACTGATATTCATTGAACCAGATTTTATAGCTCTGCAGTTTCTCAGAAAAATTTCCCCTTCTCCTCAGTGCAATGAAATGATGTATTTATTCCGTGTACTGGCCAAAGATTTTTGCCTTTCGACATTGGTTTCGTCAACGAAAGGAAATAACACATCACATGCTTAGAAGCATATTTTGTTGGAATTCAGTCCGAAGGAAGGAAGACTATAGTTCGACGTACTCTCTACGTTGAACTTATTAGAGGCAGAAGACTAGCTCAAGAGGACGAAGATATAGAAGGTCTCGACCGTGGTCTTATCTAACTAATCATTCCCCCATTCGTTCGAAGTGATTTACAGAAACTACGAGTAACCTAAACGTGGATGGATGTTCAGGAGATATGAACCTCTCTCATGTTAAATAACAGTGCAACCCAGGAAAATTGCCTACGTTTTAGGTACCAAAGCGTCGGTACAATGAAAGAGGTGACTTATACGGAAACATTGATGGTTCCAAAGAGCATAAATCATGGAATCACGGGAAGATTTAAGAAGACCAGAATTCCACTTTTGTTCCATCCAAAAGAGCTAATGAGGAACATTACGGCAAAGCATCACGAAGAACAGGACGATAAATGTTCGACAAAAATCCGCTTTTGACCAGGAAGAATTACACTTCCGGTTGTGTGATCAACACACGTAACTTGAAATCAGATTTACACATTGAGTCAATGATTAATACTGATTCTGAGAGCTGTATTGGTACGCTAATTTCATTTACTAACGGGATTAGTTTGTTGTGCCACGTCAGCGACTTAACTAAAGCACCAGAAGCGGTCACTGAAAAATTCGGTAGATACTCTTCCATGTAACGAGTAAGAGTAGGTGTTGAAGTAATGAAAAATTCGTCTCAAATGATTCAATAATTTACAACTTACTTCTCTAAGAGGGAAAGGAAATCCAAAAGACTTCAAGAAGCTAGTTATATCAAAATACGACGTTCTAGACATTGTTTCGCTGAAACTGAAGCGGCTTGATTCTAATTACATCGCGGTAATTCTCATGTGAAATGATACAAGCTGACTGCATAGGCCTAAGCATGTTACAACTTAGAGAACCGTGGCACAACATGTTAGAAAAGTTCACAGAATTTTTTATTGAAATCTGATCATGAACTTCTAAATTATGATCCTTACAACACATTTCAAACTTTCTTAACTAACAATCTAGTTGTGGGATATAGAAGTCACACTCTCAAGAATATTAGTTCCTTCCCATAGTCGTTATTTGAAACTTCATACAGGGTGAAAGGCCCAATCAAGCGGTCGACCATAGCATGTACGCATAAACTGCAGTGCTTACCTACTATAATATCTTTTTCCTACATTTTATTGTTCTTATTTTTCTTTGCGTTGGTACTGTGTATGAGTTCACAATTACAATGTTGGACATAAAATATACTGTACAGTATTTCATTTCGTTACATATTTAAAGTATTTTACCAACACAGTAATCCTAATAGAAAACAGACCAATGAATATATTCCTCTTTTTCTACTTAAAGGCTTCTAAAATAGGGGTATATCTTTTGTTCAGATTTTGTAGAAGTGTTACTTTGGAAAATCTGTGGCGCTGTTTACAGTTCGTTAAGAAGAGATGTAAACGAAACGAAACAGGTAAGTTCTCGCAGAATTCGCTGTAAACAAACACGGGAAGAAAGTGAATCTTAAGAATTACGCGAAAACTATCCAAATTGTGAGTTTACTACGGGAAAAATAAAAATATATTCCTCGATTTAAGATATTTCCTTTGTTTTGGCAAGTGCAAACAGTCTGAAGGAGAAAATAAGCCTACGTACCGAAGATGAAAACAAGTGTTTCCGTATACGCTGTCATATATTTTCAATAACTCATCATCAGAGCTTGACTCCACGTTGTTACTTTTTTGTAAAACTATTCCTCAATTTCACCTGTCGAAGAGCAAAATCTATCTGAAGGAGTAAATAGCACTACGTACCGAATTTCAAAACGAGAGTCTGTGAATGAGCTGTCACACACTTGCAAAATTCTGTCATCAGATCTTCAGTTAACGATGTTGTTCGCGTAAAGCTTGTTCCAATTAAAAGTAGTAATTGTGAAAATATTTTCCGTAAATAGTACACTACATTATTTACAATAGCTACTATAAATCGCAGTAAATGATGCCACGGAAACAGTCAACTGATCTTTGCAATTATTAAAAGCTAAACAGCAGCTCTGCATTTGAACGAATTTAATTTTCTTACCATGTGTGTTTACACTGAATTTTGCGTAAACTTATCTGCTTCGTTTATTACATTGCATCTGAATCTGCTTCTTTCCCATCCACGAAACCAGGTATCAAACATGAGAAGCATATTTATATAAATTCGAGTTAGCATAAAACTTATTTTCACGCTGTAGACCATTAAATTTTCTAATTTTGGTTTCTGTCAGTAATAAATAAGAGGCTCATTTTGACGCTTTATTGTATTTCAAGGGACTTACATGCAAATAATAATGTTTAAACGAATTTATCGTGCCAATAATTATCCGAATCGTAATTTAAATTATGCAACTGACTCCATTTCAGGCTGTTCACCATTTGCTCGTGCACATTATGCATTAAAACTTTTATCATATAAAAGTATGGGAACATTGTGTACGATTCAGTGGTATCAGTTTTACTTCTTCGCTGATTTTCGAGGTATCAGAACACGATTCTCGTCTGTGTGTAAATTTTGCTTTGTAATAAAGTTACTGTTGATGATTAACGCTCATTTTAATTTGATTTGAATATTATCAGTTTAAGCACACTTGAATTGTTGGAAACGGCGCGCTTCGTCATTTCAGTGCTAAGCATCGTAAAGAAACATACAAGCCAAAAACTCTGATATACGTTGGTATAAGGTATGAATATTTCTCCTGTCAATCTTCGCTGAATTATGCCAAAATAGTCTATAGGAGAACAAAGCAATTTGCGTAGTTTGTTTGCGTATCACTTAAACATTTTTTCATTAAAATCAAATACTGTATTTTTGTGTCATAGGTGTGGCGAGGAATACGGAGAAATTTAATGAATGTATGGAGTTGAGTGCAAATCGTGTAACGATCACGATTATAATGGCCATCACGTGAGTTCTAAATAGGAACTGAACTGGGAAACATCCCACAGGCAGCTCAGAGAGGCTACAATACAATTCTTGAGTGAATATGAAGGTAGTTGTGTAACTGTCTCACAGCCAGTAAGCCCCATACGTTTCTAGCTCTCTGAGGTCAGATTTCGAAAGTGAAGCGGGACGGATAGATTTCTACTGTAGTGCTCTCGACATAGTATAAAGAATCTTAGAAAATGTGGTACAATCCCACTGGTTAACTGACTGCTTTGTATTTGTCTACGGGGACGTGAAATCCTAACAACCGGTCGATCTCTTATTTGTAGACTATCTGGAGGTGAATTTTATAGTTTATTGCTATCCACTCAGATGCGACGATACACGCAATATTTTAGCTGCTACGGGGTATTTCTGCAAGAATCGCCGGGTGTGATCTGCGCTACGGAAGAAACCTGCCCCGTTCCGAGACGTCAAATAAAATAAGGGAAGGGCAGATAGTGAGTGGTGTCCCCTAAACGGCGGTTCGCCGCTGCGGGTGACCGCTCGTATTTGCTGTTGGCCGTGCGTGCCGCATTGTCCGCGCCAGGGGGCGCCGCCATTGTCGTGTCAACACAGCGCCTCCCGCAGCACTGATCCGACAGGCAGATGCGCTAAAAATGCCCATACTCGCACTTTGGCTCGGCTAATCGGCTAATGAATAACATCCGAGCCTCGCCCCCCGTGCCTGCTTCCTTTACGAGCACGTGGCCGCTATTGCTGCCGCCGCCGCTATTACGAGCCGCTGGACGCAGGGTTCAATGTTTAATGTTCCTAAATTCCATTTGGTCATTTGAGATCATTCGGGCGTGTAAATAAATAACTGAGACAGATAATAACGACAATAAAAATAATAATAATAATACAACCGGGTACCCCTACTAACACTAAAAAACGTAATTTGTGTGTAGGTCACCAACCATTTATAACTATAAAATCCAGAAATTGACTGGTTCATTGTATTTAATGTTCTCACTCCACCTGTCATGTTAATTTTGTGTAAAATCCCTAAATTTCGACTTCGTTCAGCGTTATCTTTGTCGGAAAAGCAACTGTCACAGAAGTAACGGAATTACGTCAATGGATATGATGTAGTGGCGCCTACTGTGGATTATACATTGTGACGACGCTGCCGATAACGCACCCTCATTGGCGTTATTGTAGTATCTCGTTGCAGTGGCCACTACCGCATGATTTACACCTGTGTGGCTCCGTTACTTCTTTGACAGTCAGTTGCCATCTTGCCGAAGGCATTGGTGGATATTGTCGAAAGCTCACATTCTTATAGAGAACTGACGCGACAATCTCACATTCAGTACAACAAATTCGTCGCGAAAGTCTTCGTCATTTTTTCTTTGTCTCCCGATTTATTTTCAGTTACAGTGTTATACTACGTAGAAGACGCAAAAGACCTTTTGTTGTCGGAGAAAACTTTATAGTACCTCAATTGTTGTCAGCGGTATCTGACTGATTCAGAACGTTCACCCAACGATAGGAGCAGTATTTCGTGGACACGAAGATAAAAATTTATAAATAATCGTGAATCGTATCAGTTGATGTAATTGATGGTAGTTTCGAAAACATCATAATGATTACACTAGCCACGCAGGATTAGCCGAGCGGTCTAAGGGGCTGCAGTCATGGACTGTGCGGCTGGTCCCGGCGGAGGTTCGAGTCCTCCCTCGGGCATGGGTGTGTGTGTGTCTGTCCTTAGGATAACCTAGGTTAAGCAGTGTGTAAGCTTAGGGACTGACGACCTTAGCAGTTAAGTCCCATAAGATTTCCACACATTTGAACATTTTTTTGATTACACTAACAGTCGGATTTATTTAAGGTACGATCGACAAGACGTTAATTTCGCACAATCTATATTTTGCATTATAAAACTACAAAACAAATGAAATTACTGTACCACGAAATAGGCTTATAGCCTCGGACCGTAAAAACGCAGAAGTCTTATAGAACCTAAGTTAAAGAAAAGAATTGACACTGTGATTCTGCATTCGTTTGCCGCTGCTGCCTTTGTCCCGCATCGTGCGCGGGGTCGGCAAGATTAAGTACGGATTTGGCATGGTTAATTGTTAAGGGGTGGCCGGTTGCCCTTCCTGCCTCCACACTGTGATTCTACATTTGTTTGATAAATTCAATTTTTCCTAGCTTCTGAATACTGCTCAAGCCACCTGGATAACATTAAGGCAAACATAAATTGTTAACTTTTTTTTCTTTTTTGCTGCTAGCGCAAGTCAAACATTAAAATGCGAGTGTCCGATAAGATCAAATATTACAAGAGTATTTTAGCGTGATCTTATGCTATCCTACTAGGAAAGCTTTCTGCTTTTCCACTCTTAATAGTCGGCCACAATCTTCCTCGAGTTCAGTTTTATTGCGGTTCAGAACAAAGGAATAAATGTTTATCAAATTAACCTTTTAAGGTAAAATAGTGTTCATCATCTGCTCCTGCGCGCATCGTGAGAACCTATGGAGATCAATGAATTCACTGAAGTGTTACTCAAGTGATTTCTTGGTCTTCTTAATTCTTGTCGCCTTCATATTCATCTCTTAAATCTGACTCTCTCATAATCTCAGTGTTACAAGTTAAATTTCACATTTAATAAGCCTTCAACTTGGTAGGGCATCAACAGAACCTTTTTTGTGACACCAATCCCGAAATGTACCCGAAGTCATGTAAGGATCGAATGGATACCGAAAAATAGAGAACACAGCCCATATTATACAAATAATCTGAGCGTTGTCCACATAATTTCTATTTACGCTTATTCCGTTATTCGCACGCTTTAAGCTCTTTTCCGTGTAATGGTGAGTCACTTTGCCGCGCGGGATTATTCGGGCGGTCTTAGGCGCTGCAGTCATGGACTGTGCGGCTCATCCCGGAGGAGATTTGAGTCCTCCCTTGGGCATGGGCGTGTTTTTGTCCTTAGGATAATTTAGGTTAAATAGTGTGTAAGCTTAGGGACTGATGACCTTAGCAGTTAAAGCAGTAAGTTCCATAAGATTTCACACACCTTTTTTTTTTTTTAGTCACTTTGTTAACCGAAATCAAGCTATTGCGTAAGAGTGGCACTGAAGTTCATAATCTACTAGAAATACCAATGAAGGAAACAGTTTTGCTACAAAAATTATTGTTTTTGTCTGTAATATACGATTTTGGCACGGCGCACATTTCAAAAAAGTCAAATGTGTGTGAATTCCTAAGGGACCAAACTGCAGAGGTCATCGGTCCCTAGACATACACACTACTTAAACTTTCTTAAAGCTAAGGACAATACGCACACCCATGCCCGAGGGAGGACTCGAACCTCCGTCGGGAGGGGCCGCACCATTAGTGACATGGCGCTTCGAGTGGCGCACACATTTCGCGATGGAACACAGAATGCAATAAATTACTGCATGATTTTATGTTAAACAGAATCAGTTAAGTATTCATCTCTATGATTGTTAATTATAACGTAATACTAATTTTTGTGTCAAATAATTCTAAAGTTACTTACACTGAGTTAATTGTGTATTTTGGTTATACTGAGTACCTTACGTGGGCGTTCTAAAACGGGACCTTCGTTGTAGTGCCTGCCAGTTTGCTAGTTTCTTTACACAGGGATTTACCTCTGACCATTACAGTCAGCCAGGAGATGGCCCGAAAATTCACTGCGGTACTGAACCAAGAAACTCTAAGTTAAATATGTTACTCTTTGCTGTCATTTCATGTATCGGACTTTATCAATGTGAAGGGCGGCGTTTTCTCGCTAAAAATCGTATCTACGAGCTACGTTGTAATTATCGAATCACACGACACCTTCCGAAATGCATCATACCTGCTTGGGCTTCTTTTTATCCAGTAACTCCCTCTATGAATTTTGCATTTGGTTAGAGAACTACGTAGAAAAATTGTATACAATAAAAATTTCTAATATGTCATCTGTCTGTACCACAAACGTGGATAAGCCTAGATATAACTTAGTTACAATTTTCTTACAAAGTTATTAGAGCGTCAGAACAGCTGTGCAGGAAAGTGTGGTGAGTATTACATGTCTTACTCCTACGGCTAATAAACTATTTGGCGGTATGATATTGTCCATGCGAGAAGGCAAACACACCAACTTTACTGACTGCTAGGGAGTCTGAGTTCTTTATTACAATATGCACCTCTCAAGAAGAATAAAGTTATGTGTACTGGATGGTGTCATGTAAAATTTCCCCGGTGAGTTTTACCTCAAAATATTTAATTCAAAGGTTCTAAAACGGGTGCGGATCACTAATTTCTTTTGCAAGGTGGCGAACTGTAAAATCGATTCTCACGGAAAGTTGTGTCAAAAGGAGAGTTGCCTTAGAAATTGAACAATGAAACACCAACAAAAATAGCAGAGCTCGACCATATTGAAATAAATCCCACGTAGATGCTTGCCGATACACTGCTAATTAAAATGAGAAGTTATACTGATGTTGAATCCCAACTATGCAATACCTTTCCCCTTCTTCGAATAACCACGTTCGTTGTTTCCGTTTCATGCTACACAGCTCATATAAAGAAAAACAATGATAACTTATATTTATAGGTGGCAAAAAAGTTACGTCGACTTCCAGTGAGTGTGAGACACAGGAAAACGCTTCAGCTGTGATAATGCAGACTGCAGTATTGCAACGCAACCGTCTAATTTCGCGTCTTTCGCCATATTTTTGGTCTTCATGTAACGGGGATAACAATTTAATATGCAAAAAGTGTCTCAGGTGACGAGGCATCGACACATTCATTGTACTGTGGTGCTACGGAAACACGGAAGTCATCGAAACCGCTCAGTAGTAGGCAACTGGATAGATACTCTTAGTCTCTTAATCTCCTGCCAACATTTTGAATTCAGTAGATAACAAGACAATAGAGTAGCAAAATTTCTTAGTCTGAAATGGACAGGCTAGAGTTTACGTTGGGTTGTGTACATCATGTGATTCGAGATGAGAATGCGTTTGGAAAGTATACGAGAAAACCACGTTCTTCGCAGGAATCACAGAGTAAAACGGCACTGGGGGAGCACTAGTAAACAAATTAATTGAGAAGGTAAATCATGTTATTGAAAACAGTCAAATGCGACTAATCTTGTAGAAGATTTTATTCCAGGAGCTTATATGAAATAATGGTAGTATTTTTCTAACTCACGCTTTTTAGTAGCTCTCTTTGATCTACCTGATCAGAACTCCCTCGTATCTGATAACATTTGTTTGGCAAAGCGGGTAGTTCGCATCCTACACTATGGGACCAAACATTTAGACCTATACGCATGGCAATCACTATAAACTAAGTGGGAGAAGGTAATTTCCATTGTACTTAACCACTGATAATCCAGAGCTCTGTGCATATACATCAAGTTGTTTGGATGGTTCTTTGTTTGTGGAAGAGTTTAGCAACAAATCAGTAACTCGAAATATTTCTAGAGTGATTCTCGTGCGGTGTTCTAAATTATATATACAGTTTTCGTGTTGCAATAAACTAATATGGTTGGTAGAAGTTCGACGACGTCTTTTTTTTATACAACCTAGATAATGACGAAAGACCACAATTTTCTAATATATGTTTGTGTAATTTTAACTGCTTTAAACTGGATAAATGTTTCCTAGAGGGTAAACCGCATTTACCACGCTAGTGTACAAAACGAAGTGGTACCGACAAAATTTTTAATTAAAAAAATAATAGTTTATAATTGCATGGTCGTTCATTGCGTTCGAGAAGAGAAGATGTATACATTTAATAAGTATCGCATAGGCTGGAACGTTACAATTGCTAGTAAGTGAGCAGATAAGGAAGATTCTAAAATTTATCGTTTCTCCATATAGCCTATTTGTGGGACCTTGACACCGAATATATTTTATTTCCTAGTTCTAGAAGTGCTTATCGTTTTTATGTTTACACAGTCATGTACGCCAACAACGTCCTTATAAATTTGTGTGTTAAAATTGTGTGACGAACGGAAGAGCAATCATCTCCACGCCGCAGGATTACGTTTTCGTGGGAATTTTGTCAGCCAATGTAGTTGGCCAAACAGTCGTACTACTCTTGAACAAGCTACATTTATACCACAAAGAACCACATTTATTGCGTTTGCTTTGGAACATTTCAGAATTATCGAGTTAAAAGTAACGTAAGATCAGTAATCAGACGGCTACAACCAGAAAATACAGGTACGTTAGAAAGAACGGCCTTGTTAAATCTTTCAGAAACTGTCTGATAATACACGCCCGAGATATCTGTATTATTTATTTTACAAACTGCACCTTGCATACGGTGCATTTCACCGGATAACATACTGGAAAGGCTGTTTTTTTTTCTTAAAATTTGAAATAGAAAGAAAATATGAGGAAAAAATTATACACCGATAGAGGAGGCGTAGAGGTTCAGATACTGGACTCGTATTCGGAACGTATAATTTAATATTTCATGTGTTGCTGAAATTAATTCAAGTGTATTGATTCAAAACGGAGCGATTGATTTCCTCCCAGAATCCTGTTCATATGAAACACTTATGTCGGCAACGACGGTTATGCTGATGAGACTATAAACTCTTCAAGCTCGAAACTTCCATACTTCTATAAAATTGTGCGAATGGGCAGGAAGTAGGGGGGCTGAAGGAGGTAAAAGGTGGAGAGAAACTAGCATAGTTGCACAAATTACTGACAAGTTTCACGAAAAGTGTGCGGTATTGAGCTAAGAAAGTTAGGAAGCAAGCTAGAAAAGTTGCTTCGAAAAGTTCTGGGTGTAATGTCCAATATATATACGTGATCTCTTGTTAAACCAATAGTAGAGTCCAGAAGATCTGTTTTAAGGAAACAACCACAAAACTCTCTCAGAATTTCATTCATCCCCTCCGACCGGAGAGGCGGTTAGCCGATAACTGAACTGTGAGCCATTGTCTTTCCAAATTACAACCCCTTTGCCCCTAATGCCGAGACGTGTCGTTAGGTGTTACAGCGAATGTGTGAATGAGACGTTGTTTCAGAAGCGGCTCAAGGCGCGTGTTTTTGTTTTGGGCACGTTGGCGCTAACACAATTAGCAGGCTGTTCCCCCTGCTCGCGCAAATTAGATATCGTGCCCCCGGCGGCGGCGCCGTCACATTCAATGAAGTGTGCGAGGGCGCATTGTCTCACATTCCGTGGCTGCGCGCTCGTTCAATGGCCGATACTAGATACCTTATCGCCGCACACACACCATTAACACGTGATCATTGACGCAAATTAATATCTTGATACGGACACGCGTTTGGGCACCTCGTAACATATAGCGGGCGGACAATTTCATTTTATAGGAATCGTGCTTCCCTCGTTAATAATCGCCTTTTAAATCATGGCTCGTCGCACGCGCGGCTCGGCTCGGGACCAAACGTCTTGCCCGCTCGCTTTAACTTTGGCCAAATACGGGGGCAAAAGCTTTTGCGGAGGCAACACTGCTGCAAATTTTCTAGGACCATATATGGATGCGATAGTTGAAAAAAAATTAATCTACGCAATTGTAGTGTCACTTACAGATACTGTGTCAGTAGAGGCATGAGTCTGGTGGCTCTCTTGCTCTCTTAATCAGCGCATTTATATGAGAGCATTATATATTCCTAATGACACTACCATTTCCCTTATGCTGCTACTCAACAGAGCCATAATACACAATGACGAAATTTTTATATTTGCCTTTAACTTGCACCAGGTTGATGCTAATCACCAACGCATAAAGACCGAAAATTATGAGCAGTTAAAAAGAATACACTTTGAGAAATTGATATTTTGTTACTTCGTGAAAACGCTAGAAGGACTAGTGCCAATCCATTCGACGGCGACTTGTGGAACGGTATATATCAGCGAGAGTTGAATGCAGAGAGTTTCTGTACGATCTATCTCTGATGGGAGCTAAAGCTATCTTATTCCTTAAAGGCGTTCATACCACTGATAAACCTTAGAAAACATTGTAAACGCATAAATTGCATTATTACGTTTAATGTGTTGTTCCTCCTCCTAATAATAATAATAATAATAATAATAACAGATATACCCGACGTGATATTCTTCCTTCCGAACTGCATCGCGGATCATGTTAAACTCCAGAGCCTGAAGTCAGAAATAGCGGTCTCTTCAGACAAATGAGATATCAGTAAGTTCCATTTGGCTGTTTTCATCTAAAAAGTTGCAGTGGATCAACGTCGATCCACTCGGCGGCGACTCTTTAGGATACTTCACATGAACGAGAGTTTCGATGAATAAAACTGTCTCTAACTAGCTAATGATTGTTGAGAGAAACGTCTCTTCCAACGTCCTTCAACTGCTCGACAACCACGGAGTTTAACGACGTACATAATGGATAAAACAACTTTCTTCGGTGTGTGTTCCACATGGATGCTACTAAAGGTCCAGTCACCTTCTTGTTTGCATTGTGTAAACATACATACTAAATGGTGGTGGTGGTGGTTAGTGTTTAACGTCCCGTCGACAACGAGGTCATTAGAGACGGAGCGCAAGCTCGGGTTAGGGAAGGATTGGGAAGGAAATCGGCCGTGCCCTTTCAAAGGAACCATCCCGGCATTTGCCTGAAACGATTTAGGGAAATCACCGAAAACCTAAATCAAGATGGCCGGAGACGGGATTGAACCGTCGTCCTCCCGAATCATACATACTAAAGATAACATTAGAACACTGCACATTATTGAATTATATCGTCACATTCAACATACTGTCTTATTTTTCTTCTAAAGGAGCAACAAAATACGTATACAAACGTTTGTATTTGCCGTTCTTGACCCATGTCGTTGCTGATTTCAATAGACAAATCTTCAAGTCCGAAAAAGGGGGGAATGCGATACGAACAAGACTTACTTTCGTGATTACGCTTGCAGTAGGTCAAAGATTCACTCAGTGGGGAAAAAAACACACAGGACGTCATATAAAGCGAGACAGAAGTAATTATATTTTTATCGTTGTATTACATGTACCGCGTCACTACACACTCCTTCGAACTCTTATGTGCTTACGGAACTTCTAAATAGGCAAGGTAACTCGTTGAAAACTGTGGAATACACTAATTTGTGTTATGTTCGGTTTTCTGTTACTCCCACAAAACATGATGTTTTATTTACCCTCTTAACTGAGATTGCGGTTCGTGTTAGCGTACAGGCCATGAAGGCAGAAATAATGGCCAGCTCCGTGGCACGTCTAAACGCAGGTTTGGCGCTAGTGTCTAAACCTCCGCAACTTTACATTGCCGGACTACAAATCGGAGAGTTTTGTCAAAGTACCCGTAGCTTCGCACGCATTTCAAAACACCAAGTCAACGACACTAAATATTCTGAATACGATATAAGCGTAAAAAGTTAACTTTATTTCACGGTCTCCCACACTCAACGTCTCATAAAAGAAGTGTGTAATTTCCTTTCTTTTCGTCTGGCTGAAGCGTGTATCAGTTCGGTTCAACTATTTTAGTCGAAGATTAAATGTGAATTTTAGATAAATATCCGGAAGTTGGTCTGAGAAGCATATAGCTTTCAGTTTCTAAGCCTGAAGCAAAGAAGTGCCGTAAATTTGCATCACAATGAGTGGTACATTATCCTTGTCGGACAGCACGTAATTCAATGAGAGCGCGCAGAGTTTACAGGCGATTTGCGTCTGTCGCGCCACTACCGGGGCTAGCTCGTTTCAGGGTTATTTCTCAGCATGACGTACCGCTGATAAGTTACCACTACATCTCGCTGCGATAGCATCTCACGAGTTACACCAGAGTTGTGCTGCTTTTCAGGAAAAGAAAAAGAAATAACCTGCGTAGGCGTAAGAAAACTATTACACATATCTATTCTAGATTCTGAATTATTATTGCGTTCAAACTGCTATAACAGATCCGATACACTCGCACGAGAGAAACGCGTTGTTTCTTGGTAAAGATTTTATTGTTCAGTCGGTCTAATGTATCCCACATCCTTAACGTTTAGACCAATTTAAGTGCTAGTGCAGACGAATAATTACAAATCTGTTTTATTCTTTCCAGTCTGTAAGAGTTGGAGAAACAAACTACGGCACTTCGCGCATATCACTTGTAAAATCAGAAGACACTTGTCGTCTAAAATTGAATAAATACGCTGCGTCGGGTCTAACTGCCTTCACAGACAGATTTTACGCATTGGACGATAAGCTCGAGCCTGCAGGTACCGTTACGGGAAACGTGTACGGACAATCCTTGCCTAGAAGACAATGAACGTTGCCGCGTTACGCTCACCTGCTCCGCGGTCTGTATTCTAGCACTCTGCGCTTCATCCTGAGTCCGCTGCAACCGTCCTTAAGAGTGGTAAACCTACGGATGCACAAGTTGTTAGAATATTTTGTGACAAACAGCAGTTACACGTGGCTTATTTTAATGCAAACCGTGCGTTTCTTAACAACTAGTCTACCATACATTCCAGTAACTATACTAAAAGACTGTCTTGACGAGCAGTGCAACAACAGAAAGTGTAAAGAGACTGTAGCAGTTGAGACAGAGCCATCATCTGAGTTAATTTGCGGAGATGCGACTGCAGTTACCGGCTGTCAATGTTCAACACTGTCTGTTAACTTATATCACGCAAAGAGTAAAGAAATACCCAATCTCCAGCAACTGAGAGATGAATTAAAGAAACTGAATCAAAACGGGAAAGCTAGTGACAGAAATAATAATGAAATGCGGAAACTGTTCAGAAATTTTTAGGGCATTTGAGCAACAAAGGACGCAAAAAATTTTAATACAGCTCTCCGTGCGTACAACGAAGTACCAACTAGCGTCCAATAAAAACTCCATGCAGTTAACTGCGATAGTGCGCAAGAGCGCTATGACTTCGTCTCAAGAAAACAAAACTCGTCCCTGTACGTCCGTTGTCAGTCGATGGCTCTATATTAAGTAAATTTCCTCTTTTCCCTTTCATGAGACCGATCGCAGCACGTCCTTGACACACGACGCTTATTAAAATCGTTCCTTTAACAGTCAACTTCAACTGATAAAGTATTAGGCATAATAAATTCTAGCGAATGTCTTCCGAGAACACAAACAGCTACTCTCCGCGGATGAGGCGACAGTGTGTCACACGGACGGTAAGTAGCTTTGTTACGATTTACGAGGGATCCTTTCAGTAGCGTTTCGTCTTGTGTGCTCCCAGCAATACGAATGGTTTGTCGCCGCGAGATAGATACGGGAGACGACGGTGCAGCACTTGAGAGGGCCTGAAGCGCACATGTGAGCAGACGTCTGGACAGATGGATAGCTTCCCGGAATTCTACATGAAGGCAGGCTGCTGAGCAAAGTTCCCATGGCGGCCTCCCATCCTTCCGGCCACGGAGAACCTTGTGCGTCCTGCTCACGCACGCACCATGCTGCCTTCACCCGATAGAGTAACCGCCAGGCGTACTTCAATTACGCTAAAGAGGTTCTGTACCCGTACTGAAATGCATACGCACTCTAACTAAAATACAGTCTCGAAGACACTGTACTATGACATTGTTCTTGTGACTCTAATTTGCTAAATTTCAGTGCTAATATTCGCACGGTTAAGTGCCGAGGACCTACAATACCAATTAAACTATCCAAACTAGAAAATTACTTCTTCATTAAAAAAGAGAAAAACATCAGTCATTTATGTGGCAAGTATAGCGTCGAAGAGTTTCCGCTCATGTCACAGTCGGCCATGAATCAAAGTAACTAACTAAACATGCAAAATAACACAGGAAGCCGTAGGATTACGCTTCTGAAAAGGAGAAGGTGGGTCCATCATGTCCACTGCTGTAACGGAACAACCGTTCACGCTGGATGCTGATTCTAAAATCCTTGAAAGGTTCAGTTTTATATCTGTTATTTAGGGCTAATGCATAGCTGTATGATCCACACATAAGAGACAAAGCATTCCTACCAATCGAGGGAGCGCCATGGTTCACACACGGGAAACGCATTCTTGTCTCACCATCCAGATTCAATTTTTCCGTCGTTTACACAAATTATGAGGAATGACGGGCTGGTTCCCTCTAAAAGGCATGGCTCATTTCCTTCCACAACCCTGTCGTATAAGTTTGTGTTCCGTTTGTAGGGCCCTCGTTGTCGGTGGAGCGTCAAGTCATAGTATTCCTTCCATTATAAACCATTCCAAGATGAATGCTGGTACGTAATACAAAATGTTTCGGCTAGTTCTCTGCACAACAGTGACACAGGGCGTCTCTCTTACACAAATAAGTTAAAGCTAGACATTTTCGTCAATAGCCGCTTTGCGCACAACGAAAATGAGCGGAAGCATTTTACGCAACACTCTGCAAAATTCGTTATACTCGCTTCGAGTTTATAGACTTGTGTTTCTTTTCAATACTCGGTACACATACAACACGATCAGGAAGACAAGTCACGTCATAAACAACAAAGAAACTATTTTCCAGTGGGCAACTATAGAGTCGTTTCTCCCTTATAAGGTCGTTCTAAACGATAACTAACATTCTTTGTTACTGTTTCGATACAAAGACTTTTCTTGTAATCAAAATTTAATGCCGAAAAAATAATATGAAACCGTTCGTGTTGTGAATGTATGTTGTATCTTTAGGTAGCCTATGTCATAGGAATTAATTGGAATTGTGTGTTTGAACTTGCAATTAGTGAATGAATGTTGAACTCACATTTTTCGCCGCACTGCCGATCATCCAGCAGTTCCGATTTTATTCCCTTCCCGTACAGCCAATCTGGAGGAAAAAACACCAGCGGTAGAAGAAAAATTCACCCAAAAAGTATAATATAAACACTAGATACAGAAGTAGTGTGGCAGCATGCTGATAGGGTTAATGCAACTAAATATTACAATTATTGTTATATTCCCTGCTAATGATACGTGCAGCAAAAATTACATAAACATTTTTAGTACAGAGTAATGATGGTAAAGCGTTTACCATATAGCTATTACTAGTCAAAATTAGTCTACAGAACATAAGTTAAGACGACAAAAACTTCTCAGTTTACAAATGAAGCACGATATTCTGAGATAATAATATCACGTTGTACCAATGCAGGAAGGACATTTATGAACTATATAAGGAGTACCGTATCGGTACGCAAATGAAGATTTTTGCTTTTTAGACAACATGCAGTGAAAAATGTTCTAGAGATACTAGTGGATGAACAGCAGTCCCATACCCACAAGAGTGCACATCTTCGCGGAAACGAAAACTATTGACAGAATAATTAATATGGCATGTCTAGACCATCGAAGGGAAACACACGAAAAAGCCCAGTAGATTAGTGAATGTTTTAATTTTCCGGTTAATGAGAAATGATGCTTTCATTGCCCCACAGCAAGTCACTATGGATCCTAATCTAAAAATCTACGACGTGTATTTTCATGCAGCAAACAAGGGACGCCGTAAATAGTGTTGAGCGGATCGAAACATTGGTCCAATAAAGACAGATTTAAAATACAAAAGTGTCTACAACGATGAACGTGGTAAGAGTCATTCTTATCTCTACACCTGAAGGAATGAGAAGATTATGAAAACATAAAGATGCAGTAATAACGCAATAACAGTGAAATACTGGGCCATTTTCCCCGCTGTGACTACGCAGTGACGCTATCATAGTGTCTTTCAAGAACGAAAGTTTTACAACAGTCACACTATCATGTTACCATTTTTTCAACAGAGCGAACCTGCTTAATGCAAAGGCTGCAAAATATAGAATAAATTTTTGACTTATTACGCAAGAAAAATTAAGAAAGAATGCACATCATGTACCGTGTAGAAAACCGCCTCAGATATTGCAACGTCATATTCCCCACACTTCCTGTAGACTAGCATATAAAATTCATTATGTTACATCAGAGTGCGAGAAATTGCGTAGGAAAATTAGCACAAACAAATTAGTGGAATTAGGTTGCGATATGTCATGTGAAGTCCAACAAGAGGAGGATACTGTGGACACTTTGAAAATTTTGAACATCCATTAGACAAAAAGAAATATTCCCTTTCTTGTTTTGTACCATAACACTTGGGAGCTTATTCTAGAAAACTGAAAGCTGCGCGTTTATTCAGCAACTCTGCTCACCGGCTCGAAGGTTCAGAAGACAGCTCCAGAAATGACATATTTATAACTGCAAATGTTGTAGTAACATTGACTGCGAGATTGATTCTTTACAAAGCTCATACAACAGAAGGTCAGTGCCGAATTGAGGGACTCGTTCTGCAAGAACGATACCGAAATAATGACTGCGAACAACAATAATACCCTTAAAATATAGCATCCGCAACGAACGTGTCGGGGCGTTTGGCGGGAAGAGACTGGGGGCACTTTTCCATACAGAAAAAAAATTAATGAAACGAAAACCCTCAAAAATTAGTTACTAGACCTTTTAACGACGAGGCACACGTAGTAACTGGGTGACAACAGTATCATGCGTATTATTTCCTTATTTTGACGGCAAATTACGGTGGCTTTATGTTGTAGGCAACCACGATACGCCGTTCAACTCGTCAGTAGCAAATGTGAGACCATGCTTCTTAGTTTTATTGTACAGTGCTCAGCCGCTACAGTTTTAAATATGTATCTGAGTATTATAATTCGACGTATAAATACTACAATAATTACGTAAGAACCTACAGAGAATTAAGAGTTACATGAATCAAGGCATAATCCTTATTGCTGAAAACTGAGGACGTCAGAAATCAAAAATATTGTGGACGATGAAGACCATTTATTTTCTTCCAATCTTGTCTACACAGCTGTGTTTATTGCTTTTTGTCTATCTGCGATACTCTAAACTTTCATCTTCATCCAGATCAAACTGCCAGTCGTGTAGCAAACACACCACAGGATTTTGGATTACAATAATCGGGTGTACTAGCGATGGTACGCATCATCGCTTACAAACAAAACTGCCTGCAGGTGAAGCCTTAGAATTACTAAATAGATAGCAATAAGATAAAAAACAATAAACACAGCTGACAAAACAGTTGGAGAATAATAATCTTCATTCTCCAGGATAAAGCACATTCCTATGAAACTGAGAGGACCTCTGCTAAATAATCACTTATTCTTAATGGCTGGTGTTTATGGTTGATTAAGTTATTTCCTACGCAATGTGTAACCCTCATATGGTAACCCATTTAGCAGATTCTTGTTTTATAATTGCGAATACTGCTGAATGAAGATTTCTTGTCCTTTTGTATTTCTTGTTCCAGCTGGGTCATGTACTGCTACTCAGTTTAAAATCGATCATTAAGAGAAAGCTCTCCAAGACTGCCAATGCTTCTACATTGTTTACGTCGCTTGAGGGATACTGAAAGCATACGTTCTACAATGCGCTGTATTGCCCTCACTCAATCCTTTCAAAGCTACACTTCAATGTTGCTGTTCACCGATTCCCAAATTTGTGAATTAGGAAAATGGAGGGGTCATTTTCGTACAACTATCAACGCCTCTAAGAAATTTGTTCAGGAATATTCTACTATAACAATGTACTGCACAATGAAAAGTAAAATTAAATATTACATAAAGTAACATATAGTATAAATTTGCTTAAAAATGTTTTTGATATTGTTGGAATGTGAATTAGCAAGAATATAAAGCCACCCATTCACGTATATTCTCAAAGCAAATTTTGTCCGACGGATCGTTTCTCTGGAGAAATGGATCTGTTAGTAGAGTACGTAAACAATAAACTTTTAGTGCTACTGAAACACTGTTTTTATTTTTCAGTAACAATATATAGGAAATTTTATTGATTGAAAAGGAAATACATCGACGTAAATGAAGACTCAATTTAGTTGTATTGACATTCTAAACGTGCCGGTAAGCTTAATGGGCTAGCATTATAGTAGAAATTCATGTGAGCATTGGCATGCAAGAATGCTGTATTATGAGCTAAATCTATAGATACAGTGAAACCTGCGTAGCGCGCAGAGAATTTCATACTTCGGTCAAGATTCTAGCTTATCAGCTATGGCACTTCAACCGTTTGTTCTACTGTGGAAAAGATTTGCATAAATACAGTACGAAAGCTAAACGGAAAACTAATGCAAAGTAAACAAAACCCTCAAAACACACGATGTCAATTTACTACGTAAAACTGAAACGCAAAGATGCGGCGAAATTACTTCTTGAATACGTTATTGGGATAGATTAAGCAGCTACTGTCGTTATGCTTTATTAAGTTACGGCAAATAAAAGTGCGAATTACACTAACGACACCACGGTGCGCAGAACATGTTGCCTTTGGTGTAGCTGAGAGCAAAAAGTAACAGTTAGCGAGGAAAGTTTAGCGATGTGGAAGAGAGAGGTGCCAGCAGATTTCAGTGTTCACCAACATGGTACCGTGCTAAACAGCCAGCTCTACGGTAGCCCGTTGCGAACGTCCATTGGCTATTGATACTAAAACATTTGGTATTTGCCCCTAGGTAAAGCAGCAATTTGTATGCCATATCAAGCTACTGTGTCATCGCACGGAAAAGCTATCGAATTGTTTGTACTAAGGACGACAACCAGAATATATGAAAAAAAAGACAGCAGTTTCCTCTTTTTGCTACCACCAGAATTCCGTGTTTTCAAAACATGTTTTACTGGTCAACGAAAACTTACACTGAGGTAGTGTGTATGTCCGAAACCTGCGGAAATTTAACCATTCATGTGCTCAGGATGAGATAAAGGTCCCACAAGCAAACAGCTATTTACTCAAGCATGAAAAATAAATTTCTTGTGACAGTCTACTAATTTACAATTCTCCTCAAAGAACTATTCCTAGTTGGAAATAATGAATTTCTTGCTACAGTTAGTACCAGTGAGATGCATATCGGTGGAAAGCAAACATGAGCTAAACCAAATTACATTCAGAGTACTACAGATCTTAAGTCCGGCGTGGACCGCATTGCCCGAAGTCATGATAACGCGGTCCTTGTCAGACGATCGCGATTCTCAATTTCCTCACCTTTTTTCCTTCACACCTGCGCAATGTTACCTGAGCATCGTACCGTCTATGTAAGACGATCAGCTGAGCGATAATCACTGTAAACGCCACTAGCCTTCGCACTCTACACCATCATAGATGATGTCCGAAACGTGGGCTCCGTGATCCAAACGGTAAATCACGGTCCTCCCGACTCGGTAATCGGAAGACGGGAGTAATATGTGACGCAGAGCGTCCACGGCTACAGCGCGCTGGTCGCCCGGAGGCGTGGTACCCGCGCGCTGACACAATGTGTCATTACAGTTTGCGTTAATAAGCTTCACTCTGAACACTTCATCACCCTTTATCGTAGGTAAAACATGACACGTCCAGAGTGTTTATTACCTTCACAATGATTCAATCGTGCTAGTTACTGAAGGCTCCCTCGAGAACTTCACAGTCCCTGCTGCTCTCACCAGCTGATAGAAACGAAGATGCGTTGGTGGGCGGGACACCCAAACTGGGATTACTTTGCTGGACGATCTCTAGTTACGTAACAGTAAAACATAAATGCTCAGTGGGTTGTCCCAACGGTGAGGCAGATGTGGTGTTAACAACTGTGGTTACAGATGGACTAGCAAGGCAATTCTGTGTGCACTGTGTCTGAACTGTAGTAGCACTGATTCTACAACACTGGCCATTTCCGCTTGTTTTCTTTTTCTTTTTTTTTTTTTTTTTTTCTCAGTAGCCTATATGGGTCTCACGGTATATGGGAAGCTAAGTAATCCAAAACGGTCACTCGAGGGGCACGAAAGTAATTGGAGGCACCCGTTTTGACACTGCATGGCTAGTGGCAATGATAAATGACACGACTAAGGTAAGAGTTTCGAGCACTGTGGTCAAGCAACTTGCACGTCCTCGTCTTGACAGCACGTCATATGACACGGACTCGGACAGAGGATCACTGCGAACCGTCTGGAGGTGATACGACAGGAAAGGAAGCGAATGTGGCGCTAAAGAACCGGACCGAGCCCAGTGTGGCGTGTTCCAGCACCTTGCGAGTCGACTCTCCGATGGCACTTTTAGAGACACTGTTCCCGTTACGAGGTGGCCGTATGGCGCCCATCGGGGACGGAAGAGCCTGGCCACACGGCGCCTGACAGCTGTCGAGCCCGCAATACTCGCGCCTGGCGGACACTGCTACGAAAACTTCACTGCAGCGTCGCACACAGAGTACAACGAATTCTTACCGTCCTTGGGTGGCGAAGCACACTGTGGCGCGTAGGATCCCAGGTGGTATCCGGGGTAGTTCTGGTGCATCGTCGGAAACGGGTAGGGGCCTAGCGGCGGCGCTCGCGGGCTGCCGAAGCCGGCGGAAGGGTCCACGTGGTGCGGGGGCACGGGCGGGCCCGGAGGCACGGGACCCGCAGGGCCCGCGAAGTGGTGCGCGTGGTGCTGCGAGTAGCGCAGCGGGCTCGCGCCGTGTCCGTACTGCTGCTGCTGCTGCTGCTGTTGCTGCTGCTGCTGCTGTTGCTGCTGCAGCTCGATGAAGGCCGACTTCCCGGCCGACGGCTGCGCCTGTTGCTGTTCCGCCTGCGCGTCGGCCATGGCGGCCACTGTCGGCGTCGGCGTGCTCGAGCCGCCCCCCTGGAAGGGGCTGCCCAGGTCGGTGAAATTCAGCGTCGTGCCGTGCTCTGCCTCGCGGTCGCTAGCTACTGCGGCGGGCCGTGGCCGTGGCCGCATACGGCATAGTCAGCAGAGCGGAGGCGAGGGCGCGGGCGCGGGCGCTGGCGACGTGCGTCTGTGTGCTCGGTCGGCGTGCCGGCGGCGTACTGCGCGACGCGGGCCGCGGCTCGCCTGCGCGGTGCCCAGTGCGCAGCGGGGGCGGGGCTTGCGCGCGCACGCCGCCCGCCGTTGGCCGGCGCCGGCGCGGCCACGCCCTCCGCAGCCGCGCGCCGCCCTGTCGCGGCGCCCGGCCGCGATTAATACTGACTTACTTTCCGAGAGGAGACACGGAGGCCGCCGGCGACACTGGCGTCTCCTTCTTTCGCTAAGCCAGCCGACACTTATTACGACACATCACCAGCCACCTCAACACTTTCCATACGCAGCTCTTTCCACTTGCCGCGGTTCGTACTTCGACCTTCCAGTAATGTCCTCTCCCGAGAGTAAACAATTTATTTCCAAACGTAAACTAATATGGAGAATCGAGTCGATTTCGCAGCCCTTTCTCAGACTCGTTTCGCGAACCTATTATCTACGACCATTCGAGATTCCTGGCGTGTTATAAGCTATCGCCATTTAAATTCGGTATTTCACCAAATCACCCCGATAAAGTGCGATAGGTCTGTTCCAGTGTTGGGTAACGCCCACTGCCAGTTACATCAAACCTGTGAGGGTTGACGAACATGACTTCCTACACGTACAGAGAATCTCTACAAACAAAGTATTTTATAAATTGGGGTCAGCTGCCTCTGTTATACATTATTAAACTTCATAAATCGCATCCTCCTTACTCTTGTTTACGTGAGCTAATTTTCTAGGACCCTCTTCGATTCCTGGTGTCTTACAAGCTACTGTCATTTAGATATCTCACCAAATCATCCCTACAAAGCGCGCTAAATCTCTTCAAGCTTCCTGCAACGCCTACGTTTACTTACATCAGACCCATATGTGTAGACCAACGCGTAAATTACGCCTTCCTGCTCTACAGAGGATCCCTTGCAAGCAAAATACGTTATCAACAGGTGTCAGTTCACCACCGTACATATCAGTAGTGCCTTATTCTGGTTTTCTTCGCGATATATTACCGCGTAGTCTAATTATTGATAAGAGTTACGAAATTTAGCGTTGTTTTACAAGAAGTATTACACTCGTCGGTAACTATTCTCCAGCCTAGATTACCATTACACCCGAGTCTATACGACAGCGTATATTTGAGATGTGCTCTACTGGATCCTCCTCCCGCCCCCCGTAAACACTAGTTCCTGCTTACGGGGACGCTGATTCTTGCGGGGGTGGAACCATTTGCTCTTAATTTAAACTTACAAAGTCTTCTACAACTCTAATAAAGGAGGTGGAATTGGCAGATTCTTGTTTCGTTGTTTTCCAGAAAGCTAGAAAATTAAAAAGTTAAAGTGAGCTACACAGGTGATCTGTGTCAATAGAAACGTCCCCTTAGAACAATTGTACATGACTGCTTAAACTGACACAATATTTCTAGCGCAACGCAATCTGACTTTCAAAAATCTCTACAAAAGAATGGCCCTGACTAACATTAACCTATACGTTTCACAAATCACTTATCTCACCAAAAGTCTTCGTTACTCGAACTACTGCAATACAGCGAGCGCCACTACTGCCAGCTAAATAAAAGATTCAAACTACGGAAGGCACTAACTACTGATACGCATAGTTAGCAAATGAAAGATTTTGATAGAGAACAAACACTGTATTTACCTCAATAGTAATCAAAGGTCATAATGTATATAGCAGTTCATGACATCCAGTCTTACAAATTTCAAAAGTCCGCCATCTCTCTCCCCACATCCACCACTGCTGGCGGCTCACCTCCAACTGCGCAACGCTACGCGCTGTTAACATCCAGCTGCCCAACACTACAATAGCCAACAACAATGCAAACCAGCCACAGACTGCACACAGCACAGCCAGTGATTTTCATACAGAGCGCTATGTGGCGTTACCAATAAAAAAACCTATACAGTGTACTTACACATCCAGGAAACTTGTGGTCTGGTTTGCCTTAGGACCGCATCTTATCAAAGTGGAAACTAGCCGTGGTTTCGCGCTGATATGACTATAGTGCTTGTACAACCGTCCTGCTACATGTACCCTGAGTGCGTGCCGTCTAATATAAAGCTCGTTGTGTTTTGAGGTACTCTTCCTATACGAATATGAAATCGTGTTGTGTGATCTTATCCGTTCACATGTATTTCTAAGCTCGTCCATAATTACATCACGTGTTTTAAACTAACTTCGCAAATATCGCAGATCATATTCGTTTTGTGCCCTTCCCAAAGAGTAAGATATGTTTGGCTGAGAGATATTTATTGCATGTCACTTAAACATTGCTGCCAAGTTTAGAGATAACTGTTCCAGGTAATCTACACGACATTCTTTCTTTGAAACTTGCACTGTATCCACATAACATTTTACGAGAAAACATTTTGAAAGAATCTGAAAAGTTCTGTTATTGAAGAATGTTAAATATTAGGTGGATAGATAAAACGCGAAACAAAGAAGTACCAAACTGAATAAACGGGGAAAGAAGTCTGTGGAATATCTTACCAGAAGAAAGGTGAAGTTAGTGGGACATTTGCAAAAGCTTCCATGAACAGTCAACCTTGTGTTGTGAGGAGCAATTGAATGGGAAAAATAATACTCGAGAATATACAAAACAGTGTATCTTGGGTGTAATAGTTATGCTATGGTGAAAAGATTAGAACAATGTAGGAAATGATAGGGCCAACATCAAACCAGTCGGGAGACTGATCACTCCAAAAAATCTTCCGATATTTGCTTATTGGGTCCATTCAGCAAAGTAGGGTTGAAACGTGCCCTTAGAAAAATTATACACGACTGTGCTTAAACTGACACACAATATTTTTTAGCGCAACGCAATCTGACTTTCAAAAATCCCTACAAAAGAATGGCCCTGACTAACATTAACCTATACCTTTCACAAATCACTTACCTCACAAAAACCTTCGTTACTCGAACTACTGCAATACGGCGAGCGCCACTACTGCCAGCTAAATAAAAGATTCAAACTACGGAAGGCACTAACTACTGATAGGCACAGTTAGCAAATGAGAGATTTTAATAGAGAACAAACAATGTATTTACCTTAATAGTCATCAAAAGTCATAATATATACAGCAGCTCATGACATATATTTTTACAAATTTCAAAACTCCGCCATATCTCTCCCCACATCCACCACTGCTGGCGGCTCACCTCCAACTGCGCAACGCTACGCGCTGTTCACATCCAGCTGTCCAACACTGCAATGGCAGACAACAATGCAAACTAACCACAGACTGCACACAGCACAGCCAGTGATTTTCATACAGAGAGCGCTACGTGGCGGCGGCGTTACCAATATAAGAACCTAAACAGAGGCCACCAAGAGGTAGCAGCTCTCTTCCACACAGCTCTATTTCTGTATTGCAGTACTTCAGAATCGTCGCTCAGGCTACCAAGGATCCGCACTTGTGCGGTTGCGGAATAAAAACAAACTGAAAACTCCAGATGGCAAGGTCATCCACAGTATGAATCATACACAATAGATTCGCAGGTCTGACCATCCTCTAAGCTCCCCCAAACGAGTGCGACGGGATGGTTCTTTCAACCACGCTGCCACCTGTTCCTCACTCCTAACTGAATAGAGATCCGTCTCTGTCAAACTATGGCTCCACGTGGCGCTGAAACCTAACAATTAAAACATTTTCTGTAGCTGCTGTCGCAAAACATGCAGGTATTTATTGAAAATCCTATTACACGACTGTCCAACAGTTTACAAGTCTCCAGAGGTTGGTTGCCGAGTACTATTATACAGGGTCTTAAAAAAAAGTATTCCTTAGTTTGAGAGGTGATAGTATGGACCAAAACAAGACTAAAATCCCCAGTACACATGGGCTCTAAAATGCATAGCTTAAGAACAATGAGCACTTGTTCACCCTCCCTACTGTGAAACATGTCTCTTCTACTGTAAGCTATCTACTATTATGAGCGACCTACAGAATGCAGTAAACAAATCGGAACACATTATTCTGTTACTGAGAAATAGCAGAGGTTCTAATGTAATGTGCTTGATTTTACATACGATCTGCACTTGTCAGCCATGGCTGAAGGGTGTGCTCAAGATGGTGTTCATTCATAGTACCGCATGTTTCTGTCCGACGTCTTATAGAATCACACACTATCTGAAAAACTGAATTCTTGTGCAGATAGTAACGCGTGCTCTGCATATTTTTCAAAATACAGGATACGGGCTCGACGGTTGCTTCCCTTTGTTAGACCATAATAGAAGATCAATTTTGCCATTTCCCGTGTGGAAAAGTAAACTTTCATTATGTCGGTAAGCATGTCTCAAATAGTTTGGACACGAGAAAAGGATGAAGGATAGCCGCCTGCCAAAACAATACTAAGATACAAATGTGCAGGTAGAAGACCGATAGAACGACCCATAAAAGGATGACTGGATCAGATTAAGGAAGATTT
This sequence comes from Schistocerca cancellata, assembly GCF_023864275.1. NCBI lineage: Eukaryota > Metazoa > Arthropoda > Insecta > Orthoptera > Acrididae > Schistocerca > Schistocerca cancellata. Next base: position 773,887,263 of record NC_064629.1, read on the forward strand.
GAAGGCAGGTGGAGGAAACTGGGAAACAATATCAAGACAAGAATTATATCAAGATAGAGCAGAATGGAGACAAACCTACCTGGGTCGCTTGAAGGATACGAAGGTGATGATATGTTGGTAAGTGGCAAAGCTAAATCTACAATGTAAAAGAATTTCATAAAGTTTTTAAAAAATAGTAGAGGGAGACCAAAAGATGAATACATTAGGGGGATTCAATAGGATGTAAGCTGCAGTGGTTATTCGGGGATGAAGAGGCTTGTAAAGGAAAGAGCAGCATCTGCATCAAACCTTAAGTCCACAACAACAACAACAACATCAAAACACAGACTGCTTTCATCAGAACTGATGTATGTACTGTGCCGGCCGGTGTGGCCAAGCGGTTCTAGGCGCTTCAGTCTGGAACCGCACGACCGCTACGGCCGCAGGTTCGAATCCTGCCTCGGGCATGGATGTGTGTGATGTCCTTAGGTTAGTTAGGTTTAAGTAGTTCTAAGTTCTAGGGGACTGATGACCTCAATGTTGAGTCCCTTAGTGCTCTGAGCCATTTGAACCATTTTTTTTTTTATGTATTCACTGCACTTACGCAGAATTGTGAATGCGATTTGCTGTACCAAAACAAAGCGATGTTTACTGCACGCTGTATCCGTGGGCAATAATAGAGGAATTTGTCCTCGTTTGTTTACTGAACTATGTAGCATGGACCAAAAGAAGAAAACGTTTTCTTGTAAACATGGGCTTTAAAATGCATACCTTAATAACTATGAGCACTTGTTCGGTAGAAGAGATGTATTTCACAGCAGGGCAGATGGACAAGTGTCCGTAGTTCTTACGGTATCCATATTAAAGCCCATGTTTGCCGTACAATTAGGTCTTGTTTTGATCCACACTAACACCTATCAAAATATGGGATATTTTTTTTAAACACACTGTGTTATTGAGGCATTGGATCTAATGAACATTATTTAAATTTTATGTATTGAGTTCTTGTTGTCTGGCTCGTATTTTTGGAGTAATGAAGAGTGGGACCCAACGTCATGTGTATATGTACTGCACAGATACTGTGATTCAAAAACTTCCTATGCCTGAAGAAGTTTAGTAACACTGGAAACTGGTAGTAATAAGAAAGCACGTGTCGATGGTGCAACACGTTTTTCGAATAGCAATTCAAGAAATGTAAAGGAACCCATCATTAAACGAGAGACACACGGTCAGGACGGAGCGTGGGTCTACACGCACCAGTTTAACACGTGTCTGTTTCCAGTTAACCGGTTTGCATAGCTCCCTCCGCTGAAGGATGTATACTACGAAGTCGCGTTGCTACCTGATGCGAGCTGCGGTTTGAAGGTTAGCAGCCATTTTCTCGATCTCTCTGAATGTGATGTGCAACTGTTTCTTTGGAAGAAGCTCCTACGTGTGACAAGTATTAGAACAAAAAGACTGAAGAAAAGAGATATCTCTGCTAAAAGGAATGTTGCAGACAGCGTTTTCCTAGCAGCTGAGTATTTCATGCAAAAACGAAATATCCCACAGATTATTAGCTGTTAACTGCGGGTAGCTTTCTAATTGGGTAGCTGACAAACTAAAAATCCAAAAGTCTGGAATTCAGTTCTCAGTCAGTCTTAGGATTATAGCTTATTTTATCCCTGTGAATGATTTGTTTGAAAAATGTCAACTTACGTCGTAGTTTGAAGTCCACATTAAACAGGTTATGTGTGTCAGCTCAAACGTCGTAGGAAGGAAAGACCCATGCCCAGTAAAGCATTGCGAGTTGAGGACAAGATTACAATTTTTTGTTTTTGTTTTGTTTTTGTTTTTGTTTCTGTGAGAGAAACACATTGTTTTGAAGTTGTGGAGGAAAATACGAGTTCCAATTACGAACAACTCTACTTGTTGCAGCACGTTCCCTCACGAATGGTTTGCAATGGAAGGAAGGTTTAAGGTTTACAGACGGAAGGGGAAATAAATTGTGTCGGTTTCGAATGACCCATCCTGGCACTCGATTTACGGAAAACAGAAAACTCAAATCTGCATCTCCAGCTGGGGCTTAGAACCTCGTACCTAACGAATTTAGGAGCATTTAGCAAATACTTGCGAATTATACATGTTCCGGAGTAATTTTGTACGTTACGTAAGTAGTAGTAAAGCTGTCCTCAACCCCAAGATGGTTTAGAATTCAGTAGTGCTTTCCTAGCTTCGTCCCTTGGAGGTAAATTCCCTTGCTGACTTACCCAGGCTAAACCTGCAGTTTGGCTTGGACTCCTTACGACGACAGATGGCATATAACTTACCTGTAGATATTAGTGATGGTGCAGCGCTTCTTAAGTTATTCATACATTCATACACGACGCAAGAAATAGATAAGTGTCCAAAGATTCAGAGTTCGATCAGTAATTATGCACATGACCTTTTCGAACGCTTAACTAGGTTCTACCAATTACTAATACCTTCTGTACATAAAAAACACCACATTTCATCAAGATTCGAACTCCGTTTTAGACTATAATTGGTTTGTTGGGCTTCACAATGGAAGGAAGTAGAAGCATATCGCTTCCAATACGGAAACTTCTAGAAAACACGTTGAGCAGAAACCTCCTTAGTGGATCGCGGTTTTTCCTGTGCATTCTGCTCTAGAGCAACGATACATTTTTCACCTTCTTGGTCAGTAATAATAAATTTATCAGAGAGATATCTCTATGTTTGCCGCCCACTTCTGATGCATCGAGACAGATAAGCTTCATGCCATGTCTGCCTTCGAGAGCCCGTTGTCCCCTGTAGAGTATTCCACCACCAACACAACGTAGTCAATTTTTTTTACAGTAATATTTATAGAAGATACACTGTCGAAATATTCAGGAGTGTCTAGTAAGTACAGTAAACCTATTGTTTGTGAGTTTTATGATAAAAAGGAAACAAATGTAGTACGGTGGTAGTATATGTAATAGAAAGTGAGATTTAGGTGCTACACGTTCTCCACGGTAGAATGTCGTTAGTGGCTTGACAACTGAAGTTTCTTCGTGCATAATTGGAGAAAAGATTTCGGCACTAGTCAAGTGTAATTTGCGTTATTGTTTTTGGACTGACTTGATGTTTCCGGCTCTCTATCTACTCCGTATCCTCAACGACATGGTCAGATTACGTGTTTTGCTTGTTATGCAATATAGGTGTTGTGAAATGAATCGTGGAAATTAAGATAAAAAAAATCAGAAGAATAGAAACATCTGAAATGAAATTCGACACGCTGTACAGATACAAAATTTCCTGAGGCTTTCACGTTCCATCTGTACAATTTGCATTCGCAGAACTTTTGATTCTCACGAACTGACGACCAATACATTGCCAACAATAAGTCTGCTCATTGATGTAAGAGAGAGAGAGAGAGAGGCAGAGAGCGACTAAAAACAACATTGTGAGCCATATTAATTTGTTTGTCCGTGAAATGCAGCTATATATTTATGGCTACAACCAGTCAAGTAAAACTATTAATTTATACGTTTTTATTGCTTACATGAGCATAGGACAACGCTTTTTGGACTCGCGGTCATCATCTAGCGCTTCATTATGCTTTAGTCCAATACAAAACACGTCTATACGCTTTGAAATGAAATAGACCCTATTCTAAGTTAACCTGTTTCAATGATCTGTTTGCTCTGGAGATATCTATCCCCTGTTTATCAGCAGGTCGGTAGTCTCAACTGATTCTGAAAATGCGATATAACGACCATTCAATTCGTACTTTATTGCAATGTCTGAAACGTCGTCCTTAAAAATGCAACGCGCCACAGGTCGCCAGTAAGTGGCTCTGGCGTAGTAAAGACGCAATGTTTACCGCCTTGTGGTGCCTTAACAAGAACACACGCATTTTTGAAATCGCTTCCACTGTCCTTACAGGCTTAGATCACACAACTCACATTTAATTAACACTTTTGAAATATTGTATTGGTTGTCAGTGATCAAAGTGGGTTATCTTACTTTCATGTTTTACGAAGATAGTTTATATTGAGTGACGCAGATTTATACTTCTTTGGAGCTAAAATTTAGCTCGAATCTCATGCACGCTGAACAGTTTCACACGAGTGGCAAAGAGAGCTGGACACTCCACTAAGTAAGAAAAGTGAAATAAAGAATTCTAAACCTGAGTGGCCTGTACGATTGGGAAGTAAACTAGAGGTACTTACCTAGTGGCATGTTGAATTCGCTTTCACCTTGCCTGTGGCGACACAACGTGACGTGGACTCCACGAAACAACGAAAGGTGAATCGCCACCCACAGCTCACGTAGATCGCTCGGAGTTGGGTCCTGGGTTTGCACATTCCGCACGATGGTGTTTCATGAGTGATCAATGGGTTTGAAGAGGCTACACGAGCCCCCTCATATTCGTGGAGTGTTCCAGAATCCATTCTGGCACAACTTGGGAGCACAAAGGGACATGTATTGTCTTGGTGAAAGTATTTGCCTCCTTCCGGTAGCTGTAAGAACCTAATGATGAGATATTAGTATCCTGTATCTTCCGCCACTGAGAGACGATGGAACCCCTTTCGTCCCATGTAACGGTCCCCAACCCGCCTTCTTAGCCACAATGCCAATGACAAGTGGTGACTGGAGGGAAAACTTTTCGAACAGGAATGGCATCAGAACCGTATTGCACTAATTGTGCTCTACAAGACACCCTAGAGAACCTTTTAGTACGTGCCGATCGAAACAGAACGTGGTGAGTGCGGGAAAGACTGTCCCATAATACCCGCGCGAAGCCTTCAGCAATATTCCTAGAAAATTCTTTACTACCACATTGGCGCTGCCATCTGGCTGCAGTGCGTGACAACAGTGTGTGATATGTGGCTCTCTATGTCTCTTACATGCTCTCGGTTTTAACGCCAGAAACAAGGGGAGTTAGAAATTATTTAGTTCAGCAACAGTGGCTGTTAAAAAACAATTTACAAGAAAATATAAAAAACGTCAACAGTATTTTGGAAATATCTCTCAGTCAAGTAGACTGAAGTTCTTACAAAAGGTTTTTTTCCTAACTCTTCGTGAAGAGTCTTATAGGTTTCTCTCAAGAAAAGATTCACTATTTTTCATCAAGAGTTTTTCATCAAGAAAAGTGGTTATTGTCTTTTTTTTAGAAGAGTTTACTTTCCTGTTATCTTTCAAAGTAATTTGTCATAACATAATTGCGTCCCAAGATGAGGTTTCTTAGTTTTGCAAGACCTTTCTTTCTACTAAAAGGTTATCTTATGCATTTAAATGAAGAAGTTATTTCCATGTTTTTTATGGAGAAGGTCACCTTCTACAACGACGAATTACTTAACGAGTCCCGAAATCACATGAGAACAATTTCCGCGAGGAAAATACAGTTTCGAGCTACATGTTTAAGCCAATTGCCGGCCGGAGTGGCCGAGCGGTTCTAGGCGCTACAGTCTGGAGCCGCGCGACCGCTACGGTCGCAGGTTCGAATCCTGCCTCGGTCATGGATGTGTGTGATGTCCTTAGGTTAGTTAGGTTTAAGTAGTTCTAAGTTCTAGGGGACTGATGACCTCAGATGTTAAGTCCCATAGTGCTCAGAGCCATTTGAACCATTTTTAAGCCAATTGAGGCATTTCTTATGGCGAGCATAAGGTGGGGATATCTGGGAGGATGGAGGCCCTAAACTAAAAAGTATTCTAGGTCTGTACCGCACGCCTGTTAGGTGGCTCTCAACTCGAAGGTGAGCTGGTTCGAAACCTGGTGGTAGAAAATTTTCGCTTCAAGTATTTGGCCGTCAAGGCAGGAGAGGTGGTGGCGTAATGTTCCTGATCAGCCGTCTTTGTGTTAATGTCCTGGATTAAACTCCAAACGTCTACGCATGGTCTGATGAAGCGAAGGCAAACTACACTGTTGACGGCGATTCGTCTGTCAGGTGGGAATCGTAAGCTCGGTGACCCCCTTGGTGGTATTCGAGAAGAATGGGCCGTATGCTGGCAGTAGGTTCCACCCTGTCCTTTTCTTCTTCCATAACAGCACTAACTCAACACTACACTGTACAAGCACTTATCACAGTCATCCACACGGCACGGACATGCACCGGACACTTCCTAATAAGTAGGAGGATGGCAACAGCAAACCACTTGCACTAGGACCTTGCCTAGGAGGGCGATGCAGGCTTCCAAGATCTACTCCCCTATGCTCAGTCCCTAAGTACTGAGGAGGGGATTACTTTGACTTTTTCAAATGCCCCCTACACGAAAATGTTTCCACCAGCTGCCTGATCGCTTGCCTGTTGAAAACTGGAATGTGTTTTTCAGAGGCACCTGCTATTGGCGTACGTAACGATCATCGGTCAAGGCCTTTTCTCATGCTACAAGCGTCTAATGACAGCGTTCTGCGCCTATAGTAATAAGTGTGCCCTGTGATATGGGTTGACCTTAGATATAGCCAGTGTCATAAGAGTATAGGTACAGATTCGTGAGCATTGGTATCTTAATCTGTACCAACTTCAGTGTGCAAGTCGGTTTTTTTTTCTTTTTTTTCTGTTGTAAGTAGGCTGTTCAGGTTTTTATATTGGTAACGCCACGTAGCGCTCTGTATGAAAATCACTGGCTGTGCTGTGTGCAGTCTGTGGCTGGTTGGCATTGTTGGCATCTTTGCTATTGTAGTGTTGGGCAGCTGGATGTGAACAGCGCGCAGCGTTGCGCAGTTGGAGGTGAGCCGCCAGCAGTGGTGGATGTGGAGAGAGAAATGGTGGAGATTTGAAATTTGTAAGACTGGATGGCATGAACTGCTATATGTATTATGACTATTAAGGTAAATACATTGTTTGTTCTCCATTAAAATCTTTCATTTGCTAACTATCCCTATCAGTAGTTAGTGCCTTACGTAGTTTGAATCTTTTATTTAGCTGGCAGTAGTGGCGCTCGCTGTATTGCAGTAGTTCGAGTATTGAAGATTTCTGTGAGGTAAGTAATTTGTGAAAGGTATAGGTTAATGTTATTCAGGGCCATTCTTTTGTAGGGATTTTTGAAAGTCAGATTGCGTTGCGCTAAAAATATTGTGTGTCAGTTTAAGCACAGTCGTGTATAATTTTTCTAAGGGGACGTTTCACTGTGTGTAACAATCGTCCCCGATCATCACTTAATTTACTATCTGCTGTTTTCTGCACGATCGTATCTACACCGTGAAGTGGATACGCATGTCAGTATAGACTGTCTTTTTGCCTACACACATCCCCTTTTCAGTACCTGATCTGCTACTAGGGGGAAACTAAACTTTAATGGCGTGCTTGTACCTCACGTACTAACCAACTTAAAAATATATTACTCGTAATAACTATAATTATTAATATGAAAATAAAGTAATTGCTGATGTAATGTTGATCAACACACTGTCTTCATTCATCGCTAGAAATGTCTATACTTATACCCCTTACACTCCGTTTTAGGATCAGTGGATTCTGTGATCAACTGTGAAGAGGTACTTACGGGTGGCATGTCTACTTACTGGCTGTTGTTGTTGTTATTGTGGTTGTCCAGCATAGAACTGATGAGTGACTTGCGGTACATCTAACGGCGACCCCGACGCCAAAACTTCGTCGCCCACAGCTGTTGACACCTCCGACTGCGGTTTTCTCTGAATCGAGGTACTCATGGAGCATCGTCGGCAACGAGGTACCAGAAAATCCCAGTATGTCGACGACGCTGGAAATAGACACACTCGGGGTGTACCGACGTGCACCAAAACTCATCAGCTCAGACGACCTTCTTCCATGGTTGGAGCTGTAGCGGTGGCGTTCCTGAGCCCACGCTAATCTCTGCGCCACGTGACGTACGGTGAGCACAGCTACACGTGTTGAGGTGGTAACGGTTGAAGTCCATAACGAGAAGGTGGTTCTAACCGGCTGTTGTAGATCAGCATTGACATAGCAAGTGATCTACTGTGTTGTGGTCTGTCTTACCAGTATCATAATCCGCAAGAGTCCAAACCGATCGTTTGTCGCATCGTCGAGCAGCTGTGGTCAGTCTCCGATCAAAGCGCTGATTCGCATATTTTGCCCATCCTATGCTCGACCGTCACGCCGACGTCGTGAGATTTCTTTTATTTCAGGCATTGTATTCGAACCCTACGTGCGAAATGTGTAAGTTGCTATCCTGAGCAATAATACAGAGTACTAGTGCTCCGTATAGGGAGGCTATTCCCACGGTCGGTAAGCAGCCAGCGAGTGTGATCGCACCATGTGTCACTAGGTGGGCTGGTGGTGTGACGACTGAGGAACTGACCGAGGTGTGAGACGTGAGGGGGTATCTGGAGAATCCCCTGTGCACGCTGGTTGCTTAAACAACCCGACATTCAGGCGCGAAACAGCTACTACTTCTGTATCAAATATTGATTGGTAGAATCCATTTGTGACGTAGTAGATGCTAGGGACAATCTAAGAATCATTAAACCTTCTTCACTCTTATTACGGTATGCAGTACACCAGTTGGAATAAGAAACAGACTACGGTGAAGACGCTACCGACAAAGTACGGATACTTCAAATGTCGTACGAAGTTTCGTAGCGGTTCTTGTGGGTGCCAAGTAAGGACTTGTGCACACTCAGCGACTCAATTGACACCCGCAGACGATGCGATTTGCGGTCGATTGCGAATCACTTACTATGTAGTGGAGTAGGGCTCTGCAGACGGCACAACTGCAGAGTGACTCATTACTAAATCGCTTTCAACGTGTTGTCAGCCAGTTGCCGGCGACACGGTGTCCGCGTTGCCAAGCTGGTTCAAAATGGTTCAAATGGCTCTGAGCACTATGGGACTTAACATCTATGGTCATCAGTCCCCTAGAACTTAGAACTACTTAAACCTAACTAACCTAAGGACATCATTCAACACCCAGCCATCACGAGGCAGAGAAAATCCCTGACCCCGCCGGGAATCGGACCCGGGAACGCGGGCGTAGGAAGCGAGAACGCTACCGCACGACCACGAGCTGCGGGCGTTGCCAAGCGGTCTGAGTTGCATCGTGCTCTCGAACACAATTCCGTATTGGTTTGATTTGAAAATGAACAAGCAGCTTTGTGCAGCAAGTAGAAAAACATCTTTTTTGTTCAATTACGACCTACCAGGCTACTGCAGGAGGGATTTCACAGAAAAAGCGTGGTGTGAAGTGAGAAAAAAATTTAGTATACGTAGTGTACTATACATCCATTGCTAAAATAATTCCTGGTACGTCATTTGGAGCAAACGTACAAAAAAAATGTAATCATACCGGGAATATTGTTTTGTGTGGCTATCAGCCTGTGTCGTTGCGTAAAATTACATTGTCAAGTGTAATCCTACAGCGAAAACGGCAGAAAAGCCATAAATCTGCGAGATATGTAAACACAGTGCTGTTCACATACAAATCATTTAACGAACACTAACCAGCATCACCGCACTTCCATACATATAAATCTCAAGACATTTGCATTTCCAACATAGAAATATCGCTGTGTTATACAGCCATTAAAAGTTCATAATCATCTTTTCATTGTTTCAGTTCTTCTTACAGAAGGAAAATAAACGAATAAATCCACTGGAGATGCCACAAAAATTGCTGAAATATGTCTGGGTGAGAACATGGCTCGAAAGGTGTCTTCCATAAGGCGGAATTCCTCTCTAATTATAAAACGTTTAACTACTAATAAAGTTCAACTTCAGAGAAGCCTAACGCATTTACAGGTGGCCAACTCGTTTTACTCCATTGATGAATTTTTTAGTAGAACCAACTGATGTGTTTGCGAGCATTGTAAATAAGTGTTGTAAAATGATTTTTTTTATGTCGCATGGTTACAATAGCGTAAGAATTTTCACATGCACCTCTGTTTACTGAATACTGTATGTTGTATAACAAGTTATTTATTACCTTTTAAGAATTTTTGGCTTATTCTACATAATGAGGATTTGTGGAAAATACAATAGCAAAATAGTTTTCCTTTGTAAATATTTACTGTGGTTTCCGTTTATTTTGATATCTTCTACATCTATCTTGGAGGCTCTCCTCGCGTTGGATCTACCGTATTGTAACGAAAAGTACAACTGATCCAGTCTATGACGGAAGAAATCAACTGTTCCTAATCACTGCAGCACTGTTTAGTCGTTCTATAAAAGATTATGAACTTTGAATCTATCTGTAATTGGTCTTTGGCTGGTGTATGTAGCTTGCAATTTACGTTTCTTTGGGTGTACGGTGAGTCGAGAATTTCCTTCGTTATCTCATTCGTGTTTCATAATAACACAGAACTAGATCGTCCTCTGAGCTTGAATCTGGACTCGACATGCCGAGTGTAACCAAAAGACGCGAGATACTCGGGAGTGACAAGCATTAATCCCTTCCCCCAAACTACTCTCCTCTCGCTCGCACAAGGAAACCGAAGTTTCCCATTTCAGAGGTGCGCCGTGTACGGACTCGTGGCTATTCTGAGATAGACGCATTGAAGTTTAGTTCACGAGGGGATCTTGCAACGCCCAGTGCAAAGTCTACCGACATGATGACAGGAACACGCACGTACACGGTTTTTGGAAAATAAACATAAAATAGCTATAAACAAAACAACATGTACAGCACTCAAAGGGATATTCCAATAGACAGGAGACCCGACTGTAAAAATAATTTTTACGATCACGGGGTGTGAAATAGCAAGTTGCTTGGGGTTTAGTACTGACCGGAGAAAAAAATTCGTAAACAATTTGAAATTGTTTGTAACGAACTGTAAGTGTGATGAAAAAAATTCCAACGATTGGTCAAAGCAAACTTCTTCCACCGCTGGATGTCATCATACTGTATCATGAAGTTATCCTCGCCTTTAGAGCACACTATCTGATAAAATGTGTCCGGACACCTATTAGTGAACTTTGGTATGGGGCGTGTCCACTCTTCGACTTTATGACATGTCCAACTCCACTGGGAACACTGAAAATCGAGAGCATGACTGACACAGAATTCGGATCAAGAATAATCCTAACGCTGACTGACTCAGACCGTCCGCACATGGAGCGACTGAAGAGGGACGGAACGGGCAGGCAATCTAAATCGGCAACTGGTTGCCGTCTGGCTGGCATCACACAGCTATAAGGAAACAATGGAGATGGACAGCAGCGTTCTCTCTCCAGTTTAGTCGTAAGCATGTATCCCTGCCGCCTTTGATATCGCGGTAATAAAGAGTAACTCTTAGAGCGAAGAAAGTTATTTTCCTTGAAAGCGATCTCTAATAATTAGCACAGACATAATAAACGTCGCTTGTGTAATGATAGATCTATTTAGATGCACGAAATCCTAGTCTGCAGACAGGAAGGGTTGGGTTAGTTCCGTCTTCTTGTGTTTCCGACATACTTACGATATTGTACCTAATTGTGGATTTATGTTAAAAATGGTTCAAATGGCTCTGAGCGCTATGGGACTTAACTTCTGAGGTCATCAGTCCCCTAGAACCTAGAACTACTTTAACCTAATTAACCTAAAGACATCACACACATCCTTGCCCGAAGCAGGATTCGAACCTGCGACTGTAGCGGTCGCGCGATTCCAGACTGTAGCGCCTAGAACAGCTCGGCCCCCCCCTGGGCCGGCGATATATGTTAAGAATACTACTGTAATGGGAATTTTCTCTCCAGTTTGCCGATAAATCATTGACCGACTGAGACCAATGCGTCATTAAACACAGAGAACTGAAGCCGCTGTTAGGTTTTTGCCGAAGTAATGTTGTTTTTGTGGTCTTCATCTGTAGACTGGTTTGATGCGACTATCCACGGCATCTTCTTCATCTCCGCGTAACTACTGCAACCTAAATCTATTTTAACTTTCTTACTATAGTCTAGCGCCGGTCTCCGTCTATAATTTTTACAACCAACACTTCCCTCCAATACCATATTGACGTTTACTTCACGCCTCAGTGTGTGTTCTGTCAACCAGTCCCTTCTTTTGGTCAAGGGATAGGCTATAAATTTTTTCCCACCCCAGTTCGATGCAGTAACTGTTCATAAATTATTTGTCTTTTACATCAACTATTCATTACTGCTCTGAAAACCACAATTCAAAAGCGCACTTGAATTAATATTTGATATTAACAAATTTGTCCTTTCTTTGCTATTGACAGTCTGATTTGTATATTCTCTTTAGTTCTGCCATCGTCAGTTTTTTTGGACCTAGATAGCAAAACTCATATATTTAGAGTTTTTTAGTCTGATGTATTTCTCTCAACGTCGCCTAATCTGATTTTCCTACATTCCATCGTCTTTTTTAATACTTTTGTGTATATTCATTTTATGACATCTTTTCAACACACTATACATTCCGTTCAACGTGTTTTCCAAGAATCCTTATTCACTTTTCAAAGTTCTCTTCCGTTTCGATTACAGCGTACTCAATGTACAGATTCGGCAACACTGGGGATAGCATATATCTTGGTCTCACTAACTTCTCAACTACTGCTTATTTTTCGTTTCCTTTGACTTTAACAACTGCAATGTAGTTTTTGTACAAGTTTCAGAGAACCTTTCCCTCCTTGTATTTTATCCCGGCTACCACCAGAATTTAAAACAGTGTATTCCAGTCAACATTGTCAAAAACTTTCTATAAGCCCAAAAATGCTACAAACGCAGGTTTGCATACTGATAGTCTTGTCCAGGGCGTGCTGCTCCTATTTGGCTTGATGTAATACACACTATAACAGTTTACTCTCGTATCCGAAGCCGGCCAACGGCATATTTGGCCCCAGTCGAGCCCCTGACAGACGGCGACGAAACGTCGATGTAGTCTGGTTCGCATTTACTCTAGCACACCTAGCTGACCAAAGAGTTGAGGGCGAAGATGTTCTGCCACGCGGACAAGATGGCGGTCACCCTGTGGTTTGGTCACACTGTATGGACAGTAGCCGCAGGTAGCTGCGTACGAAGCGCTTCTCTCCACTTGTTCCACAGTCGCAACACTGTCTCACAGCATCACTCTACGAAACAAATTGTCAATCCCACTTCTTGCAGACCAAGCACTGCCCTCTTAGAACTCACTGATATTACGTTATTCGACGTAATGCATATGTGGTGTAATGCCTGCTCGTCTCGTGACATTAGCTATACATCTTATACTACTACGTCGTCTGTGTTGTTTCTTCGGCTCACCTTCTGTAAATTCGTCTTATTACGTGTATGGCTCTTTTATATTTCAACGTCGTTAGTAGTTACGATGTCCTTAAGTCTCGTCTTTACTCTTATAAATCTTTTTGTCTTCGTGTTCTAAGTATTTACCTCCTGCAGATTTCTTTTCAGATCCTGTTGGAAGATGTAGTAGCACGTTTACAGTGCTTGATGGGATATACCTCTTAATACTGAAAAGTGTTCTTCTGCTCCACTTTTGACCACTAAGATGAAAATGTTAATGTCTCTGTATTTCTACACTCACTACTTTTTCCTCAGATATTTCTGATTTTCCTGTGTGAAATATGCAACGGACGTAGCCACTTTACTGTACAGGAGAAATCTAATAATGATTCTTCACGTTTTCCAAGTAGCTTTAGCTGACTAATACGTAGTTCTTCTTACAGCTATCTCCTTGAATGTGCACTGGGCATCTACGTAATGTTTCAAGGAAGACTCAGATGAACCGTATCCTCCATCTACCCCACTCCAAAAAACTGAACACAGAATCTGTACCGGCGCACAAACAGGCGTATCAGTTGAGTCCCAGGTGAAAAGAGAGAGAATTACTTGAGTTGTAGTAAGAGAGCCCAGAGCCATGTGTCATGACATTTCAAAATTGTTTCGCCTTTCGCCGCTGTTATCCCTGCACCTGAAAATAATAAATGACTCTGGGATCTATAGGATTCCAGTAGCGTTGTGACTTCAATTCGCGAATTTTTTTCTCACGGCATCAGCCGATGTCAAAAACTGCTGGAAATGGGAATGTAGAATATATTTGAACGTTATCTCACAGACGGAGAATAAAATGTACAAATCTCACACAAACTGTAGTCTCCCAGTTACCATCATTGTTGGTAGTAAGTACTTATTATAAAGTGGCTACTTTAGCGTGTTTGGTGATTAATAAGCACGGTTTTTCAATGCTTTTGACTGTATTTGTAAAAAAAAGGATTTGGGGTTCATTTTCTCCATTCTTTCCCTTTGCACGAAACTAATACGGTATAACTAGCCCTTTGTTCAGATCATGGATAAGCTAGATAACATGTTCGTACTGACTCAGATAGCTCGTAACGACTGTAAAATGTTGACCTAATACCAGTTCATGTGTATCATAAAAACCTGAACAATATTTAAATTAAGTTGCCCATGAATTTAATTGCGCTCTCTCTTTTATAAATGCGTTATACTTCTCGAAAACTCTGCTAATAAATCATTCTCAGACTGCCACTGATAATTGGCCACTGCTGACACTAATAGAGCGAATTAAACATTCCGAATATAAACAGTGCTATAACAGACCCGACGACTTGTCTTACAGGACAGACCGATAAAAGTAGTACTTGCTTTTGTAGCATTTTTAGGTTTATAGAAAGTTTTTGACATTGTTTACTAGAATACACAGTTTTAAATTCTGATGGTAGCATTGATAAAATACAGGGAAGGAAAAGTTCTCTACAGCTTGTACAAAAACCACACTGTAGTTATTAAAGTCAAAGGAAATGGAAGAGAAGCAGTAGTTGAGAAGATACTGAGACCAAAATATATGATATCCACAAAGTTACCGAATCTGTACGCTGAGTATACTGCAATCAAAACTGAGGACAATTCTGAAAAGTGAATAAAGATTCTTGGAAGATACGTTGAACAGAATATACAATGTCTTGAAAAGATGTCATAAAATGAATATCAACAAAAGTATTAAAAAAATGATGGACTGTAGCAGAATCAAATCAGGCGATGCTGAGAGACTTACATTAGACTCATAGACTCTAAAAGTAATAGACGAGTTTTTATATCTGGGTCCAAAAATAACTGACGATGGCCGAACTAAAGAGAATATATAATCCACACTGTAAATAGCCAGAAAATAATTTCCAAGAAAAGGAGAAATTTGTTAACATCAAATATTAATTTAAGTGCTAGGAAGTCTTTTCTGAGGGTGTGAAATGTAGACAATAAGCAGTATAGACAAGAAGACCGCAGAAGCTTTTGAATTGTGGTTCTTCAGAACAGTAATGAATAGTGGATGTATAAAACGAACAATTAACGAACAGTTACTCAATCGACCGAGGGTGAGAAGAAATCTGTAGCCTGCTCCTTGACCAAAGAAAGGGACCGATTGATAGGACACACCCTGAGGCGTGAAGTAAATGTCAATTTGGTATTGGAGGGAAGTGTTGGTTGTAAAAATTATAGACGGAGACCGGCGCTAGACTATAGTAAGAAAGTTAAAATAGATTTAGGTTGCAGTAGTTACGCGGAGATGAAGAAGATGCCGTGGATAGTCGCATCAAACCAGTCTACAGATGAAGACCACAAAAACAACGTTACTTCGGCAAAAACCTAACAGCGGCTTCAGTTCTCTGTGTTTAATGACGCATTGGTCTCAGTCGGTCAATGATTTATCGGCAAACTGGAGAGAAAATTCCCATTACAGTAGTATTCTTAACATATATCGCCGGCCCAGGGGGGGCCGAGCTGTTCTAGGCGCTACAGTCTGGAACCGCGCGACCGCTACAGTCGCAGGTTCGAATCCTGCCTCGGGCAAGGATGTGTGTGATGTCTTTAGGTTAGTTAGGTTAAAGTAGTTCTAGGTTCTAGGGGACTGATGACCTCAGAAGTTAAGTCCCATAGCGCTCAGAGCCATTTGAACCATTTTTAACATAAATCCACAATTAGGTACAGTATCGTAGGTATGTCGGAAACACAAGAAGACGGAAATAACCCAACCCTTCGTGTCTGCAGACTGTAGGATTTCGTGCATCTAAATAGATCTATCAGTACACAAGCGACGTTTATTAAGTCTGTGCTAATTATTAGAGATCGCTTTCAAGGAAAATAGCTTTCTTCGCTCTAAGAGTTACCCTTTAATACCGCGGTATCAAAGGCGGCAGGGATACATGCTTACGACTAAACTGGAGAGAGAACGCTGCTGTCCATCTCCA
Organism: Schistocerca cancellata; assembly: GCF_023864275.1. NCBI lineage: Eukaryota > Metazoa > Arthropoda > Insecta > Orthoptera > Acrididae > Schistocerca > Schistocerca cancellata. The sequence continues at coordinate 773,903,343 of NC_064629.1, forward strand.
TTGTTTCCTTATAGCTGTGTGATGCCAGCCAGACGGCAACCAGTTGCCGATTTAGATTGCCTGCCCGTTCCGTCCCTCTTCAGTCGCTCCATGTGCGGACGGTCTAAGTCAGTCGGTGTTAGGAGTATCCTTGATCCGAATTCTGTGTCAGTCATGCTCTCGACTTTCAGTGTTATAAAGTCATAAAGTCGAAGAGTGGACACGCCCCATACCAAAGTTCACTAATAGGTGGCAGCATACTTTATATCAGATAGTGTGCTATGAAGGCGAAGAGTACTTCATGATACAGTCTGATAATGTCCAGAGGTGGAAGAAGTTTGTTTTGACCAAACGTTGGAATTTTTTTCATCACACTTACAGTTCGTGACAAACAATTTCAACTTGTTTACGAATTTTTTTGCTCCTGTAAGTACTAAACCCCAAACGCTTTGCTATTTCACATCTCTTGATCGTATTAATTATTTTTACCGTCGGGTTTCCTGCCCATTGGAATATACATTTCAGCGTGGTACATGTTGTTTTGTTTTCAGCTATTTTATGTTTATTTTCCAAACACCGTGTGCGTGTGCGTTCCAGTCACCATGGCGAATGGAATAGTGACGAGTGTCACATGACAGTAATCTCGGTAGTCTCTGCACTGGGCGTTGCAAGATCCCCCTAAACTTCCATGCGTCTCTCAGAATAGGCACGAGTCCGTACACGGCGCAACTATGAAATGGGAAACTTCAGTTACCTTATGCGAGCCAGAGGAGAGGAGTTTGGGGGAGAGGGGCAAGGGATTAATGTTTGTCACTCCCGAACATCTTGTATTACACGCGGCATGTCGAGTCCAGATTCAAGCTTAGAATACGATATAGTTGCGTATTTTATTATTATACACGAATGAGGAAACGAAGGAAATTCTCGAATCACGTTACGTTCAAAGAAACGTAAACTGCAAGCTACACGTAGCAGCCAAAGAGCTGTTACAGATAGATTCAAAGTTCATAATCTTTTACAGAACGACTAATCAGTGCTGCAGTGATTAGTCACAGTTGACTTCTTCCGCCATAGATTACAATAAAAAATTCGGAGGCACTACATTTCAGCACACCCCCGTAATATACTTCACACATTTATCTTGAGGTGAATCCTCCTGCCTGTTAATGTTTTACTTGAGTTGTTTTCTTCAACTTTTTTTTTTTTTTTTTTTTTTTACGTTCGTGAAGCCTCTTCATCATGATGAGACTTATGGGACGTTATATGTGAATGACTGAAGGTTTCTCGAACACGTATATGTCATTCTCTGTTGATCCATTGTGGACATGGCACAGCGGCTTGTCAAGTGTTTAACAATGAAATTCTCCAAACAGCCCTAGAATTGATAAGTTATTTCATTTTATTTTCGGCAACTCATTATGCTATATTGAGGCCCCATATGCACCTCTAAAAAATAATCGATATTGGCATACTGGTAGGATGTCTCAGTTGCAGTCCAGTCCTCGACAGAAGCACCTGAGATACAAAACATCCATAAACATGTCCCCAGTATGCTATTATCGATTATTTTTAGGGGTGCATATGGGACCTGAAGATGGCGTAATGAATTGCCGAAAGTCATAGCGAAAATAAAAGAAAATAATTTCTCAACTGTAAAGCTGTTTGGCGAATTTCATAGTTAAATGTATGAGTCGTAGTTGATCGACTACTTATTAATCACAGTCCTCCAGCAACAGCTGTTGTAATAGCAGTTAGAAGATTATCAAACATAATGGTGGGAGATTCACCAGGAACATATCCAGACCCTCTTTGGTACAATGCTCGTGCCGTGTTCACAATGTACTGAAATCACAGATTTTGAAATGATGTGAAGTTGCGTTGTCGTCATCATCTGTGGATTGTCACATACGTAGTCAGTGGTATATAGCTGATTTACGTGACGTGCATTCTTCTTGATGTTGTAATTTTCACTGTTTCTAGGATGCATAAGAGCAAAAAGCTTAGCGTTTGACACCTGGTCGCCAACGATTTGACTGTAAATTCAACTGTAGCTCAGTCGGAGAAAGATCAAGAGAGGTATGTACAAGCAACGTTCATGGCATTCACCCTACAAAATCTTAGACAAACCACATTAACGTAAATCAGCCTGGCAGAAAGGTAATTTGAAACCAGCTTCTTCCATAAAGGATTTTAGTGGCCCATCCATTGTGACACCTCTCACAAGTTCGATAATGAACAAGCCAATGACCCAATTTCGTCATCACCTAATGAGGTGTCATTTGTAGAGACCGTTCTCCAGCATTGGATAAAACAATAGATGATAATATTTCTTGTGTAATGCAGTAGCTAGGATGTACACTACTGGCCATTACAATTGCTACACCAAGAAGAAATGCAGATGATAAACGGGTATTCATTGGACAAATATATATTATACTAGAACTGAAATGTGATTATATTTTCACGCAATTTGGGTGCATAGATCCTGAGAAATCAGTACCCAGAACAACCACCAGTGGCCGTAATAACGGCCTTGATACGCCTGCACATTGAGTGAAACAGAGCTAGGATGGCGTGTACAGGTACAGCTGCCCATGCAGCTTCAACACGATAACACAGTTCATCAAGATTAGTGACTGGCGTATTGTGACGAACCAGTTGCTCAGCCACCATTGACCAGACGTTTTCAATTGGTGAGAGATCTGGAGAATGTGCTGGCCAGGGCAGCAGTCGAACTTTTTCTGTATCCAGAAACGCCCGTACAGGACCTGAAACACGCGGTCGTACATTATGCTGCTGAAATGTAGGGTTTCGCAGGGATCGAATGAAGGGTAGAACCACGGGTCGTAACACATCTGAAATGTAACGTCCACTGTTCAAAGTATCGTCAATGCGAACAAGAGGTGACAGAGACATGTAACTAATGGCACCCCATACCATCACGCCTGGTGATACGCCAGAATGGCGATGACAGATACACACTTCCAATGTGCGTTCACCGCGATGTCGCCAGACACGGATGTGACCATCATGATGCTGTAAATAGAACCTGGATTCATCTGAAAAAATGACGTTTTGCCACTCGTGCACCCAGGCTCGTCGTTGAGTACACCATCGCAGGCGCTCCTGTCTGTGATGCAGCGTCAAGGGTAACCGCTGACATGGTCTGCGAGCTGATGTTCCATGCTGCTGAAAACCGTCGAACTGTTCGTGCAGATGGTTGTTGTCTTACAAACGTCCCCATTTGCTGACTCAGGGATGGAGACGTGGCAGCGCGATACGTTACAGCCATGCAGATAAGATGCCTGTCATCTCGACTGCTAGTGATACGTGGCCGTTGGGATCCAGCATGGCGTTCAGTATTACCCTTCTGAGCCCACCGATTCCATATTCTGCTAACAGTCATTGGATCTCGACCAACGCGAGCAACAATGTCGCGATACGATAAACCGCAATCGCGATAGGTTACAATCCGACCTTTATCAAAGCCGGTAACGTGATGGTACGCATTCCTCCTCCTTACACGAGGCACCACAACAACGTTTCACCAAGCAACACCGGTGAACTTCTGTTTGTGTATGAGAAATCGGTTGGAATCTTTCCTCATGTCAGCACGTTGTAGGTGTCGCCACCGGCGCCAACCTTGTGTGAATGCTCTGAAAAGCTAATCGTTCCCAGAACCGATCGCGGTCCTCTTGTTTGGAGCCGAGTGGAAGGCTTAAACCAGAGGCTCAGACGATTCTGCGGAGATCTGGGGTGCAAATTTCTCGACCTCCGCTATCGGGTGGAGAAATGTAGGGTCCCCCTGAATAGGTCAGGCGTGCACTACACGCCGGAAGCGGCTACAATGGTAGCGGAGTACGTGTGGAGTGCACATGGGGGTTTTTTAGGTTAGAGAATCCCCTCCCTAGGCCCGACAAGACGCCTCCTGAGACGCGACAAGGTAGGAGTAGGCAAAATGCAACAGGGAATAACAATATTAATGTGCTAATAGTAAACTGCAGGAGCGTCTATAGAAAGATCCCAGAACTCCTCTCATTAATAAACGGTCACAACGCCCATATAGTACTAGGGACAGAAAGTTGGCTGAAACCAGACGTAAACAGTAATGAAATCCTAAACTCAGATTGGAATGTATACCGCAGAGACAGGCTGAACAGTGAAGGGGGAGGCGTGTTTATAGCGATAAGAAGTGCAATAATATCGAAGGAAATTGACGGAGATCCGAAATGTGAAATGATTTGGGTGAAGGTCACTGTTAAAGCAGGCTCAGACATGGTAATTGGATGTCTCTATAGGCCCCCTGGCTCAGCAGCTGTTGTGGCTGAGCACCTGAAGGATAATTTGGAAAATATTTCGAGTAGATTTCCCCACCATGTTATAGTTCTGGGTGGAGATTTTAATTTGCCGGATATAGACTGGGAGACTGAAACGTTCATAACGGGTGGCAGGGACAAACAATCCAGTGAAATTTTTTTAAGTGCTTTATCTGAAAACTGCCTTGAGCAGTTAAACAGAGAACCGACTCGTGGCGATAACATATTAGACCTTTTGGTGACAAACAGACCCGAACTATGTGAAAAAGTTAACGCAGAACAGGGAATCAGCGATCATAAAGCGGTTACGGCATCGATGATTTCAGCCGTAAATAGGAATATTAAAAAGGGTAGGAAGATTTTTCTGTTTAGAAAAAGTGACAAAAAGCAGATTTCAGAGTACCTGTTGGCTCAACACAAAAGTTTTGTCTCAAGTACAGATAGTGTTGAGGATCAGTGGACAAAGTTCAAAACCGTCGTACATTATGTGCCAAGCAAGATCGTAAGAGATGGAAAAGAGCCACCGTGGTATAACAACCGAGTTAGAAAACTGCTGCGGAAGCAAAGGGAACTTCACAGCAAACATAAACATAGCCAAAGCCTTGCAGACAAACAAAAATTACGCGAAGCGAAATGTAGTGTGAGGAGGGCTATGACAGAGGCGTTCAATGAATTCAAAAGTAAAGTTCTATGTACTGACTTGGCAGAAAATCCTAAGAAATTTTGGTCTTATGTCAAAGCGGTAGGTGGATCAAAAGAAAATGTCCAGACACTCTGTGACCAAAATGGTACTGAAACAGAGGATGAGAGACTAAAGGCCGAAATACTAAATGTCTTTTTCCAAAGTTGTTTCACAGAGGAAGATTGCACTGTAGTTCCTTCTCTAGATTGTCGCACAGATAACAAAATGGTAGATATCGAAATAGACGACAGAGGGATAGAGAAACAATTAAAATCGTTCAAAAGAGGAAAGGCCTCTGGACCTGATGGGATACCAGTTCAATTTAACACAGAGTACGTGAATGAACTTGCCCCCTTCTTGCAGCGGTGTACCGTAGGTCTATAGAAGAGCGTAGCGTTCCAAAGGATTGGAAAAGGGCACAGGTCATCCCCGTTTTCAAGAAGGGACGTCGAACAGATGTGCAGAACTATAGACCTATATCTCTAACGTCGATCAGTTGTAGAATTTTGGAACACGTATTATGTTCGAGTATAATGACTTTTCTGGAGACTAGAAATCTACTCTGTAGGAATCAGCATGGGTTTCGAAAAAGACGGTCATGTGAAACTCAGCTCGCGCTATTCGTCCACGAGACTCAGAGGGCCATAGACACGGGTTCACAGGTAGATGCCGTGTTTCTTGACTTCCGCAAGGCGTTCGATACAGTTCCCCACAGTCGTTTAATGAACAAAGTAAGAGCATATGGACTATCAGACCAATTGTGTGATTGGATTGATGACGCAGCATGTTATTCTCAATAGAGAGAAGTCTTCCGAAGTAAGAGTGATTTCAGGTGTGCCGCAGGGGAGTGTCATAGGGTCGTTGCTATTCACAATATACATAAATGACCTGGTGGATGATATCGGAAGTTCACTGAGGCTTTTTGCAGATGATACTGTGGTGTATCGAGAGGTTGTAACAATGGAAAATTGTTCTGAAATGCAGGAGGATCTGCAGAGAATTGACGCATGGTGCAGGGAATGGCAATTGAATCTCAATGTGCTGCGAATACACAGAAAGATAGATCCTTTATCATTTAGCTACAAAATAGCAGGTCAGCAACTGGAAGCAGTTAATACCATAAATTATCTGGGAGTACGCATTAGGAGTGATTTAAAATGGAATGATCATATAATGTTGATCGTCGGTAAAGCAGATGCCAGACTGAGATTCATTGGAAGAATCCTAAGGAAATGCAACCCGAAAACAAACGAAGTAGGGTACAGTACGCTTGTTCGCCCACTGCTTGAATACAGCTCAGCAGTGTGGGATCCGTACCAGATAGGGTTGATACAAGACATAGAGAAGATCCAACGAAAAGCAGCGCGCTTCGTTACAGGATCATTTAGTAATCGCGAAAGCGTTACGGAGATGATAGATAAACTCCAGTGGAAGACTCTGCAGGAGAGACGCTCAGTAGCTCGGTACGGGCTTTTGTCAAAGTTTCTAGAACATACCTTCACCGAAGAGTCAAGCAGTATATTGCTCCCTCCTACGTATATGTCGCGAAGAGACCATGAGGATAAAATCAGAGAGATTAGAGCCCACACAGAGGCATACCGACAATCCTTCTTTCCACGAACAATACGAGACTGGAATTGAAGGGAGAACCGATAGAGGTACTCAAGGTACCCTCCGCCACACACCGTCAGGTGGCTTGCGGAGTATGGATGTAGATGTAGATGTAGAATTTGCATATCACAGCATCTTCTTCCTGTCGGTTAAATTTTGCGTCTGTAGCACGTCATCTTCGTGGTGTAGCAATTTTAATGGCCAATAGTGTATATCATTTGATGCAAAGTGACAAGTGGTAATATAAAACAGCAAAGTTAAAAGAAACGAAATAAACTTAATAGAAGAAAACATATGCTCAAATCTTTTACTAACAACAAAATACAGAGTAATATTTCCAAAATTTCTTCAATTTTCCCTCTTGCTGCCCATATCAATCAATTTTAGCTTTTGGCTTGCAGTGAAGGACAAATCATCATGCCTTTGACGTCCGTGGAATCTGCGTTGTTGCAAAGCATGGTGTTTGGTCTGGCACGGATATCTAGGCAGTGTAGGTGACTACCGAGGCAATCACGTCCTGTTGTGGATCCTAATCTAGCAGTCTTCTGGGCCAGTGTGTGTGGTGCGAAATTCCTAGGTCTCTCATGCATTTGTAGCTTCAGATTAGGTAGGAATGATTCATTCTCCCGATAATAAATGTTGACGGCTACTCTAGTGTATGGGATGTTATTGGCGTTAGAGAGGAGGATTCTTGTTCATTACATCTGCCAGTTCTTTCTTTACGATTCTACAGGTATCTATTGAAAGCAGATAATCTTGTCAACATTATATAACACTCCATTGTTTCCCCTGCGCTGAAGTACTTGATCATTGACTAGAAACACATTATAATTCTAGGTTCTGATATGACTGATTTTGGGTCATTTTGCATTATTGCTGTAGTAAATGACAGTAATCTGTAGGAATACATCTTTTTGTTTTAGACACAATCACAGAACGAGGAAGCATTCATCACCAAGTTCAGCCATACATTAATTATCTTCATATTCTATCAAAAGAAGTGCAACTTACGATACGTCATTCACATCTCTACGTAGACGGAATGTCTTTCTTCCCTGAATCTGTGGATAAGTTGAGTGAGAGCAGTTGCCATTGCTCTAAATTCATCAAAACGTGTTTGACATTTCCATACTGTGAAATTTCATTGAAGAGATGGCAGTGAATTCCGGCTCCAGCTGTTTCATGTTTCTCTGTTATGGACCACGTGAGTGTAGAAGCGTGAGCGTTCGTTCTCTGTGTATCGAAGTCCCGTAGTTCCCAGTATAGAGAACTTGAAGCACTCAGTTGCTGTCATCTCTTTGCCTTATTTGATCCATTTCTTCGCAGTATTCCACGGAAAAGTTTATTAAGACTGATGAATGGTCTGCCAAAAGAGCAGATTAATATTACAAATCGGCAATAGATGTAGATGCGTCACCAACGCGTTGGCAGCCACCACGTGTTACTAGAGACGACCTGTGGCTCTGCCGCCATCTGTTCCCGGCATGCAAAGCAAGAAATCAAGTACTGACAGCGCTGCACAATCGGTGAGGAACTTGAGGCACTGTCGCTCCATCCCTAAAAGGGGAAACTGAGGCTGACGACGAAGTATACCCTTACGTTTATAGACAGAGAGGAACTTGGTGAGGCTGTTAATAAGATCCCACTGACTACACAGCAAGATTGCAGGACTGCAGCTACGTGGAAGTTTGTGAGGTCTCACAGGAGACGGGCGCGACAGCGACGCAGAGGAGAAGAGAGAGAGAGAGAGAGAGAGGGAAAGAGAAAGAGGGGGGGAGGGGAGGGGGGCGGTAGCGAGAGGAGAAGAGGGCGCCCGAGGCGTGTGTGGGGTCAGCGACCCGGCCGCACCCCGCACCCCGCGCTGCCCACACCGGCGCCGCACACCTCGGCGTGCAGCTGTCATCTCGCCACCAGGCTGTGTCGCGCTCTTCCTCTTCCTCTTGCTCGCTCCCGGTTTCCCGAATACGGTGCTCAAACGCAAACGTAATGATAGACGTAGCCGGAGCTATTGATAGCCTACGGTGGCCTCGCCTGTTCTCTAGGCTGAGGCAAATAAGATGACCGAGAAATTTCTACCTGAGTCTCCGGGGCTGTTGCCGAGATAGGACACCCAAAATTATGTGTCTGAGGAGACGAACGGGAAAAAATTATCTAAAGGGTGTTCTCAGGGCTCAGCATAGGGATTACAGTTTTATGGCATTGGCCTGGAAACCCTGTTACGTAAAATAAAGTGAGTTACTTCAAGCAAAAGGATTCAACGCATGCTCCCCTGACTCGATGACAGCAACAGCAGGGGTCAGTAGCACATAACTAGAATAAAATAGACGAGACGTTATAATGTCGATTCACACGTGGTGTCTGGAAAATAAAGGTAAAATAGCTTCAAAAAATACAATATATACAGGGTGTTACGAAAAGGTATGGCCAAACTTTCAGGAAACATTCCTAACACACAAATAAAGAAAAGATGTTACGTGGACATGTGTCCGGAAACGCTTAATTTCTATGTTAGAGCTCATTTTAGTTTCGTCAGTATGTACTGTGCTTCTTCCATTCACCGCCAGTTGGCCCAATTGAAGGAAGGTAATGTTGACTTCGGTGCTTGTGTTGATATGCGACCCATTGCTCTACAGTACTAGCATCAAGCACATCAGTACGTAGCGTCAACAGGTTAGTGTTCATCACGAACGTGGTTTTGCAGTCAGTGTAATGTTTACAAATGTGGAGTTGGCAGATGCCCATTTGATGTATGGATTAGCACGGGGAAATAGCCGTGGCGCGGTACGTTTGTATCGAGACAGATTTCCAGAACGAAGGTGTCCCGACAGGAAGACGTTCGAAGCAATTGATCGGCGTCTTAGGGAGCATGGAACATTCCAGTCTATGACTCGCGACTGGGGAAGACCTAAAACGACGAGGACACCTGCAATGGACGAGGAAATTCTTCGCGCAGTTCACGATAACCCTAATGTCAGCGTCAGAGAAGTTGCTGCTGTACAAGGTAACGTTGACCACGTCACTGTATGGTAAGTGCTACGGGAGAACCAATTGTTTCCTCACCATGTACAGCGTGTGCAGGCACTATCAGCAGCTGATTGGCCTCCACGGGTACACTTCTGCGAATGGTTCATCCAACAATGTGTCAATCCACATTTCAGTGCAAATGTTCTCTCTACGGATGAGGCTTCATTCCAACGTGATCAAATTGTAAATTTTCACAATCAACATGTGTGGACTGACGAGAATCCGTAAGCAATTGTGCAATCATGTCTTCAACACTGATTTTCTGTGAACGTTTGGGCAGGCATTGTTGGTGATGTCTTGATTGGGCCCCATGTTCTTCCACCTACGGTCAATGGAGCACGTTATCATGATTTCATACGGGATACTCTACCTGTGCTGCTAGAACATGTGCCTTTACAAGTACGACACAACATGTGGTTCATGCACGATGGAGCTCCTGCACATTTCAGCGAAGAGTTCGTACGCTTCTCAACAACAGATTCGGTGACCGATGGATTGGTAGAGGCGGACCAATTCCTGACCTCAACTCTCTTGACTTTCATTTATGGGGGCATTTGAAAGCTCTTGTCTACGCAACCCCGGTACTAAATGTAGAGACTCTTCGTGCTCGTATTGTGGACGGCTGTGATACAATACGCCAATCTCCAGGGCTGCATCAGCGCATCAGGGATTCCATGCGACGGAGGGTGGATGCATGTATCCTCGCTAACGGAGGACATTTTGAACATTTCCTGTAACCAAGTGTTTGAAGTCACGCTGGTACGTTCTGTTGCTGTGTGTTTCCATTCCATGATGAATGTGATTTGAAGAGAAGTAATAAAATGAGCTCTAAGATGGAAAGTAAGCGTTTCAGGACACATGTCCACATAACATATTTTCTTTCTTTGTGTGTGAGGATTGTTTCCTGAAAGTTTGGCCGTATCTTTTTGTAACACCCTGTGTAGTGCTCAAAGGAAAACTGCAATGGACAGGGAACGCGACTATAAGCATAATTAATTCTATCATTCTGATGTAGGATAGCGAGGTGCTTGGGGGTCAATACTGATAGAAGTAAAATTTTGATAAATTCTTTTCCACGAGCGGTAAGTCTGATGAACAAAATTCCAACTACTGGCCAAAATAAACTCCACTCAAAAATGGTTCAAATGGCTCTGAGCACTATGGGACTTAACAGCTGTGGTCATCAGTCCCCTAGAACTTAGAACTACTTAAACCTAACTAACCTAAGGACATCACAGACATCCATGCCCGAGGCAGGATTCGAACCTGCGACCGTAGCAGTCGCGCGGTTCCGGACTGCGCGCCTAGAACCGCGAGACCACCGCGGCCGGCAAACTCCACTCTCCACTCACCACTAGACATTATCAGTCTGTATCAAGTTATCCTCGCCTTCACAGTACACTATGTCATCAAAAATATCCAGATAACTATCACTTGACATTAGTATGGTGTGTGCGCATCTTTCGCCTTTATAACAGCTTGAACTCTGATTGGGACACTTTGAATAAAGTGTTTGAGTGCCTGTGCAGGAACGGGAGTCCATTATTCCTCAAGAGCTGAAACCAGATTTGGTAGCGATGATGGAAGCTGGTATCTGGACAACTCATCCCAAAGGTGTTACATTGGGTTCAGGTCAAGACTCTGGGTAGGTTACTCCATTTCAGGAATGCTACTGTCCACAAACCATTGCTTCACAGATGTTGTTTGTGACAGGGTGCATTGTCATGTTGATACAGGCATCGTCTCCAAACTGTTCCGCTGTTGTGCGCAGTATAAAACGCTGCAAAATGTGTTCATGTCCTTCTGCATATAGCGTTTTCTTAAACGCAATAGGAGAACCACACCCTAACCACGAGAAACGTCCTCATACCATAACACGATCTACTCCATACTTCGCTGTTTTCACTTCACATGTGTGGCACTTCAGTCCGGGACCACGCTGTTGCTACGGTCGCAGGTTCGGATCCTGCCTCGGGCATGGATGTGTGTTATGTCCTTAGGTTAGTTAGGTTTAAGTAGTTCTAAGTCTAGGGGACTGATGACCTCAGCAGTTAAGTCCCATAGTGCTCAGAGCCATATTGTTTTACAACAACCCCCCTCCCCCTCCCGCCATGTGCTACAGGGTCCCTATTATCCAGTACGTAAGGCTCGCCTGATTTTGGTTTAGCTGTGGGTGCTCCTTCGAGTTTCCACTTCACGATCACATCACCAACAGTCGACTTGGGCAGCTTTACAGATTTTGAAACGCCCCTGATGGATTTATTACTCATTGACTAGGCCACATTCGAAGTCACTTATCTATCGTGACTGTCCCAGTCTGCTGTTACTTGCTTCTCTACTGCAAAACATGCTGGTTGGCCTCTTGTGAGATTTAATGGTCAATTCCACATATTACGTAAGGCCGTTCTCATAGTTCTGATCAGAAAGCGTGGTTCACACTGCAGGTAAGCGGACGCATAACTAAACCAGCTCCACCTAGAGTTCATTGGAGCGTACTATTGAGATTTACAGGTGCATACAGCACCACTTCTATGGAAGCTCTTTTTGTTGTATTACTAATGTGTTCCTTATACCTATGAATTAGAAAGAAGGAAGCATAACACTGATTACCGAGGAGGTGACATAGAAAAATTAATAGAGATATTGTAGCAAAGAGCACTCTCCAAGGAGTAAATCATTTCGTGCATAATGTGAGCTTGGTAAGAGGACTGGCGTGCAGGAACAGCAGAATGACGCGTCCGTAAGTTACCTCCTAGCTTGAAAGAAAGGCTTGGTTTCTAGTAAATTCTACTCTCGAGCACTATGATACATTCTTTTCACAGGACATGGACCTTAACCCACGTACCTGAACAGAATAGGACATCGACCTAACAGTAACTGTGACACTGGAGAAATCTGAACATTGGACCTTGCCGTTCGGCTCTGTATTCATTTCAGAGACGTCATCCAATATGAAATACCTGAAATAGGAGATGGGACAATATATAATATGATGTGGGACCAATTTAAACGGCACAAGCTGATCGAAATCGCCTAAATGTTTCCAGGAAAGAAATGGAGAATTTTTTTCCGAATACAAGAGAGAAGTACGCTGAATTTAGATAAAAGTGGATATTTAAGTAGATATAAACTATGTTAGCAGCGCATACATGGGTCGAGGTGCACGTGTTAAGGTGCGCTGTTCTGGGATGATAAGCGTTGGACAGTGCCAGGAGATTCTTCTGTGCTTCCCGGAGCACTGGTGCACATGTTGCTGAACAATGACGCAGAGCACAAGATGGCTGTTGCAGCGTATGTGCTTACTGGAGTCATGGAGGCAACTCCAGAACCGTAAGATCAACGGTTCTGACAGCGGCACAAAGTGGTACACATGTCAGTAGACATTTTAAAGAACTTCAGAGCTTCAAAAGTTACCGGATGTGAGCTATTCAGCCTGATCATGGCCTTCCGGATTCCAGAAATACTATATTAGTGCACTAAGCAGTAAACATGGCGGTATTAATTTTTAACTGCAGTCCAGGTAAGAGAGGACCAAGGTCTTAATTAGTAATTAGTAAGTAGTTTGCATATTGATAAAGCTGATAACTTATTACTTAGCTGAAACTGCCATCTCTGTGAGAGAGTAAGCAAATGAAGTTATAGTTAATATCATTTTCAATAAAAAATTAGAATGTACTTTAGTTCCTGTGCAGCAGACCTATGTATATAACAGCTATAAATAAACTCTTCATCTATTTCCTTCAGAAAAATGTAGATAATATAACAGTTTTATACCACGTTATACGCTTATGTTAAAGTATTGACACAACAACATCTGTTCACCTTCGATGACATGCTGAACTTAAAAATTAGGAATCCGACGCTACTAGAGACTCGTTATGCGTCACGAAGATCTTTACTGCAGAAATTCCGAGGACATACCTTCCGAGATGAGTTAAGAAACGTATTACTTCCCCCTACACATATCCCTCAATATAACAGTGTTGGAACAATCAAATAAATTCCAGCTCACACGGAGGAACCAAAGAGCACAGGCAAAGACAGCATTGTAACACTCCAAAAACAGTCTATTACTATCAAACATAGGCCTTAATTTGAGAAAGAAATTTCTAGGAATTTACTTCTGTTGCACAGCATTGTACGTAAGTTAACTGATGCACTGTGGAAAAACCGGAAAGGAAGAGAAACGAAATTTTTAAGATGTGGTGTTTCTGCGCATGATAGTGAGAAAAGAAGTATGTGGTAAACAGTCACATGAAGCACGTTCCGAATGATAGTGTGTGTGTTAAGACATAGGGAGTAACTGTCGTGACACAGGGGTAAAAAATGTGAGGGAAGACATGTCCGAAAGAACAGACACCATGTTGACCCTGTAGCCACTATCAATCAAGAAACAAAGGAATTAATAACATTAGCTGCCAGTGGAAAAGTTGAAAATTTGAACCTTACCGGATTTTTTTTTTTTTTCAATCTCATTTTGTTCGTTAGAGTTCGGTGCAATTGTTCGTGGCGGACGTCCCATGACACCCGTTGGAGTTCGTTATTGATCCATTTACTCAATTTTTATTACAGAGGGCAGCTAACCCTCTGACCGAACACGCTGAGCTACCGTGCCGGCAGGGATTCGAACCCAGATCTCATGCTTACTAGGCAAATACGTTAACTGCTGCGCCATCCGGACACAGAAGTTTACGCAATTGCACGGACTACCGTATCACGCCTCCCATCAGACCCAAATTCTCACCTTTACCGCACACTACTGATGTAGTGACCCTGTTCATTTTCTTCATTACTCGCGGCATCTGGCCGATTCCCGTTAGAGTTCGAGCTTGCTGTGCATCTGCACTGAAGAGACTATTGGCCGTCATCGTCTTAATTATATACATGATGTCTGTTCTTTCGCGCATGTCCGAAGGAACGGACAAGATTTTGTTTCTTTGCAGCGACTATGAATCAAGACACAATGGAAATAGAAACATTGGCTACCTTGGCTTTGATTTATAACAATGAAGCAATTTGAAAGTTTGTGCTGGACTGGGATTTGAACTCGGGTCTCCTCCTTACTAGGCAGATGCTCTAACCACTATGCCATCCGGACGCAGTAGTCACTGCCACTGCACAGAATATCCTGGCATGCATCCCGTCAGACTCAAATTCCCTTTCGAACATGTCGGAAAGGATAGACACCACATACATAATTAAGATGATTGTGGCCAATGATCTCTTCATTGCAGAGGCACACCAAGTTCGACCTCTTACGGGAATCGACGAGATGCCGCGAGTAATCAAGCTAATGAGCAGGGGCACTACGACAGCAGTGTGTGCTATAAGTTCGGAGTTTGGGTCTTCTGTGAGGCGTGCTAGGGTATCCCGAGCAGATGGGGTGCTACCTGTAGTTGGATGGTGTAGTGGTCATCGCATCGGCTTAGTAAACAGGAAACTCTGCTTCGAATCCCACTACGGCACTTTCAGTTTGCCCCATTGATATAAATAAGTGTCCACAGGCAGCTAATTTCTTTAATTCCTTCGTGTCTTAACGTGAGGGAAGGCAGAGAACGGGATATATCCAACAAATAATGAGGGAAGACAGAGACTGGGATATACCCAAAAATTAATCGAGGACGATAGGCGTGAGTGCGAGTGGGACAAGAAAGAGTGCAGGTGATAGTAGACTGTAACGCTTCTTATAAAGTATAGGTGAAGATGCAGATGTCA
The DNA here is from genome assembly GCF_023864275.1 of Schistocerca cancellata. Taxonomy (NCBI): domain Eukaryota; kingdom Metazoa; phylum Arthropoda; class Insecta; order Orthoptera; family Acrididae; genus Schistocerca; species Schistocerca cancellata. Next base: position 773,918,670 of record NC_064629.1, read on the forward strand.
AAATAAATGGAAATAAAACAAATCAACGAATTGTAAGACTCTGTTACCGATTGAACGATCCAGGCACGACTCTCAACCGGTGTTCACAGCCTCCATTCTGCCAATTCGTCTCTATTACACTTCAAACGTCACACAACCGTTTCTGCATATCTCTCTGGACCATCACTCCTGGAAGAAAGGATATCAATCTTTCATTCTGCGATCTTGTTTGAAACTTTCTTGCGGATTAAATCTTCGTGGCGAATTTGGACTCCAATACGTAAGCTGACCTCGAAGCAAAGTGGGTGCTGACATCTCTAATTTGTAGGAAGTTGTCCAGATACTAAGTCTGTTAGGCAGTAGCTAGCTGACAGTTAATTCCATAAAGATCATTGAGAACTGGAAGCAATAGTAGATTCCGTTATTGCTGTCCTGAGGAAATGTCCCTGCGAAGATGATTTACCATTGCCTTTCTTACACATGCAATAAAGTGTCTAGCGTGAATCTGCTTCGTGTGGATGACTGCCATGATAGTTGGGTAATAAAGTGTTTGACTGAGTAATTAGTATTTCAAATTAAGGTGAGGGAGTGGGTGACAGGCCTGACCTCTGCTATGATGAGGATTTGAACCAATTGCTTCTGGGTCAGCAGAAGTGTTGCAGGAGTTAACAGTTACCTTAGATACATAAGAAGCGATTGCAGATCTTCACACATTCTGCGGTGTACATCAAATCACGCAAGGCCTCAGCGTTGAACAATTCGAGTTCGTGCTCCATCTAAAGTGACGTCATCTTCGACAAGACATGATATTCACATCTTCCTTCTTTAGTTTTAGCTACTTCCTGATCGAACTTCGCCATTCCATCGTGTGTTAGCAACCTCTGTTGCAGAGACGAGTAAAGTAGTAGTATACAAAAAGAAAAATTAGTCCCCTACTTTTTACTTTTTGATGTACGTATCGTAATGCCAAGAACAATAAAATGATAGTATGGTGGATAACAATGTCCAAAGAAACACAAAAATAATTGCGTGTCCAGTAGAAAATCTCCAGAACAAAAATGGTTCAAATAGCTCTGAGCACTATGGGAGTTAACTTCTAAGGTCATCAGTCCCCTAGAACTTAGAAGTACATAAACCGAATTAACCTAAGGACATCACACACATCCATGCCCGAGGCAGGATTCGAACCTGCGACCGTAGCGGTTGCGCGGTTCCAGACTGAAGCGCCTAGAACCGCTCGGCCACACCGGCCGGCCTCTCCAGAACAAAACACATTTGTTTACACGCAACGGTTCAATAATGGTCGGCCCGAGTGGCCGAACGGTTCTAGGCGCTACAGTCTGGAACCGCTCGACCGCTACGGTCGCAGGTTCGAATCCTGCCTCGGGCATGGATATGTGTCATGTCCTTAGGTTAGTAGGTTCGAATCCTGCCTCGGGCATGGATATGTGTCATGTCCTTAGGTTAGTCAGGCTTAAGTAATTCTAAGTTCTAGGGGACTGATGATCTCAGAAGTTAAGTCTCACAGTGCTCAGAGTCATTTGAACCATATTTTGTTCAATGATGACTTCTTCTTCCCACAAACTGGGGACTGTCACACACTGGAGACTTATTTAGCTTCTAAGCTGCAGCAGCAGTAGCAGCACACGTGGCCGCAGAGTCTCTTGTATTAAGCAGTTCACGCGTCTCCACGAGAAAATCCGTCACTGTCTTAACTGATGGTCGGCCTGGCATCAAACTGTGTTAGTGCGATTAATGCATCATTATGGACGAAGCATCCCTGCACGTTTTCAACGTCACTTGGGACGAATAAGGTAAAATAAAGGTAAAGAAACTTCCTGGCAGATTAAAACTGTGTGCCGGGCCGAGACTCGAGTTCGGGACCTTTGCCTTTCGCGGCAAGTGCTCTACCAACTGAGCTACCCAAGCACGACTCACGCCCCGTCCTCACAGCTTTACTTCTGCCAGTACCTCGTCTCCTACCTTCCAAACTATACAGAAGCTCTCCTGCGAACCTTACAGATCTAGCACTCCTGAAAGAAAGGATATTGCGGAGACATGGCTTAGCCACAGCCTTGGGGATGTTTCCAGAATGAGATTTTCACTCTGCAGCGGAGTGTGCGCTGATATGAAACTTCCTGGCAGATTAAAGCTGTGTTCGCAGGAGAGCTTCTGTAAAGTTTGGAGGGTAGGAGACGAGGTACTGGCAGAAGTAAAGCTGTGAGGAGGGGGCGGAGTCTAGCTTGGGTAGCTCAGTTGGTAGAGCACTTGCCCGCGAAAGGCAAAGGTCCCGAGTTCAAGTCTCGGCCCGGCACACAGTTTTAATCTGCCAGGAAGTTTCATATCAGCTCACACTCCGCTGCAGAGTGAAAATGTCATTCTGGTAAAATTAAGGTAATTTATTTTACCTATTACAGATCGGTAGGACTCCGTAGTTGGTTCTGGAAGAGTGTTGTACGAGAGGCATTCTATAAGTAATGTAACATATTTGTTTTCTAAAAGCAGGTTCGTTTTATTCAGGATCCCAGTACACCATATTTTCATCACCCTTTTGGTAATCTCCGTTCAGTGCGACAGCCATACGGCACGTTACTGGGAGCGCTTGTATGCCCGCATGGTACTACTCCGCTGAAGGGTGTAGAAAAATATCCACTACCAATCACAATAAAAGGTTATTTGATGTGACTTATTAGAAGAAAAAGGTTATTTATTTGCCACACGACCGGTTTCGGTCTTGCGCCCATCCTCAGGTGCTTATACATCCATGTACATGTTTATACTGCTGAAGATCACTGTATAAATACAATAAAATTATTTGCTCGTAATTAAACAGGTAGAAGTGGGACAGTTGTAAGTGACAAGGCAGCATTTGACGAAAATGTATCTGTACTACATAAAGATTAAGCACCATTATTGTAGTTACGCTGTGGTGACAGTTTTGCCACTTTGTTACACACTTATTACCATTTTCACTTCCATATTTCAGTTTTACCAAGTTTAGCAGCATGTTTCACTATTACGATGTGCACTCGTGAAATACACTATGTTTACATACAAACATGTGGGCTGTGGTCAAAGAACTTAGACGTAGCAAATGTAAAGATGTTGCTCATACAGAAACATGTAGGTTATGGTCAAAGAACTTAGCCACAGGAAGTGCAAGTGTGTTGCACATATAGAAACTTAAACAACTGTTATGGACTGCGAAGTTTTTTGATACACATTATGAAATTTTTTGATCCACATTTTTGTCGGAGAACTTATATCTAGGAAGTACAACGACGTTATATATTTTAAATTACTAAAAGCTATTACAAATTAAAAAATCACAGCTAGAACTGTTTCGAATCACACTGTTGTCACAGAACTGTACTTCCTAGATCTTTTGTGTTTATACAGTGATCTTCAGCAATATAAACATGTACATGAATGTATAAACACCTGAGGATGGGCGCAAGCCCGAAACCGGACGTGTGACAAATAAATAACCTTTTATTGTGACTGGTAGCGGATATTTTTCTACACCCTATAAAGGAACAGTCACGGAGTTCGACAGCATCCATTATGGGTAAAATTCATTCAGCTACTCAACTGGTCGACGTCAGAGCCAACGGTTTGCTGCATCAAGAACTTCACCATCATCCACATACTGCTTTCCGAGGAATGCATCGTTCATTGGCCCAAACTGATGAAAGTCGGAAGGTGCGAGATCCTGGTTTTAGGGTGAATGAGGAAGCAGACAGTCCAATGAAGTTTCGTGAGCTCGTCTCGTGTACGCAGACTTGTGTGAGGTCTTCCGATGTCATAGAGAAGGAGAAACGAACGTTCTGAAGTTGTTTCTTCAATTTACTGAGGGTAGCACAATACATCATGAGGGGGGACATCAAACAGAATAACCCCTTCAGAGTCCCAGAAGACCATTGCCATGATTTTACCGGCTGAGGGTGGTGCTTTGAACTTTCTCTTCGGAGGAGAGGTGGTGAGGTGCCGGTTCGAAGTGATGAATCTAATTGTCACGATGAGCCTAGTAACGCCCAAGCAATTTCGTACAGAGCGTCCTTCGATACTTTTTATGGTCTTCTGTTAGGCGGCGAGGAATTCAGTGGACAAGCACCTTTCATTGCCCCAGCTGGTGAACGACTCTGTCAGCGCTACCAGCAGAGACGTTCAGTTGTCCAGCGAGATGGTTAATTGTAAACCGTCAGTCGCCTCGAATGAGAGTGTCCGCACGTTCCAGTACTGTAGGATTCACAGCTGTGTGTGACCGGTCGACACGCAGGAGATTGGACAGGTTTGCGCGAACTTGTTACAATGATGACATACGGCTCACCCATCGATTTAGCGTCCTTATGTTCCATTGCCATGTGTCCACAGACATTCTGCGAATTCCAATAAATGTCTGCGACGCTCTGATTTTCCGCCAGAAGAAACTCAGCGACAGTAGTATTTTAGAACATATATTGTGTTCGAACATTATGAACTACCTCCAAAAAAAGGGGATCTATTGACACACAGTCAACATGAGTTTAGAAAACGTCGTTCCTGTGAAACACAACTGGCTATTTATTCACATGAATTGTTCAGTGCTGTTGACAAGGGATTTCAGATCGATTTCGTATTTCTCGATTTGCGGAAGGCTTTTGACACTGTACCACAGAAGTGTCTCGCAGTGAAATTGCGTGCTTATGGAATATCATCTCAGTTATGCGACTGGATTTGTGGTTTCCTGTCAGAGAGGTCACAGTTCGTAGTAACTGACGGAAAGTTATCGAGTAAAACAGAAGTGATTTCTGGCGCTCCCCAAGGTAGTGTTATTGGCCATTTTGCTGTCCCTTATCTATATATACGATTTGGGAGACAATCTGAGCAGCCGTCTTAGGTTGTTTGCAGATGACGCTGTCGTTTATCGACTAATAAAGTCATAAGAAGATCAAAACAAACTGCAAAACGATTTAGAAAAAATATCTGAATGGTGCGAAAAGTGGCAGTTGACTCTAAATAACGAAAAGTGTGAGGTCATCCACATGAGTGCTAAAAGAAACTCCTTAAACTTCGGTTACACGACAAATCAGTCTAATCTAAAAGCCGTAAATTCAACTAAGTACCTAGGTATTACATTTACAAACAACTTAAATTGGAAGGATCACATAGAAAATGTTGTGGGGAAGGCTAACCAAAGATTGCGTTTTATTGGCAGGACACTTAGAAAATGTAACAGAACTACTAAGGAGACTGCCTACACTACACCTGACCGTCCTCTTTTAGAATACTGCAGCGCGGTGTGGGATCCTTACCAGATAGGACTGGCGGAGTACATCGAAAAAGTTCAAAGAAAGGCAGCACGTTTTGTATTATCGCGAAATATGGGAGAGAATGTCACAGAAATGAGACAGAATTTGGGCTGGAAATCATTAAAAGAAAGGCGTTTTTCGTTGCGACGGAATCTTCTCACGAAATTCCAATCACCAACTTTCTCCTCCAAACGTGAAAATATTTTGTTGACACAGACCTACATAGGGAGAAACGATCACCACGATAAAATAAGGGAAATCAGAGCTCGTACAGAAAGATATACGTGTTCATTCTTTCCGCGCGCTATACGAGATTGGAATAATAGTGAATTGTGAAGGTGGTTCGATGAACCCTCTTCCAGGCACTTAAATGTGATTTGCAGAGTATCCATGTAGATGTAGACAGTTCTCTGTTTGAAACGCACCTCTGTTACAGACACCATTTTCAAGGCTGCGTATAGCGCCGCCACCTATGGGAACTTCATGAAACCATTGAGGCTGAAGCGGTTATATTCCGCGATGTCTCACAACGAATTCTGCGTTTTTTCAATTGAAACTGCCCGAAAAAAAAGTGTTGCATTACTTATTCAACGCTCCTTATAGTAAAGACAGCAAAGACACCGGGTAATGATGAGTTCATTTTACCAAAGTCGTTTCGGGGGCACTACCCAATTTCAGTAGCTTATATAGTTCATTTCACATTCGTAGCATTTTTGAAAAGTGCTACAGCCGTTTGAAGCCACGTGTTTATCTAGATTAAATCTGGATGAAATGTTACATTGTTCTTCCGGCATAAGATGCAAAGATGGCACTCAAAACCATTGCAACACTTCCGTAAAGCGCTAAGAATGTGAAGAACGTGTGTAGGCTACTAAATATTGGCGGTATCCTGGAACCAGTTTCGCAAAATAAAATCAGCACTAACCTGAGACTGGTTGTTTTGCTTATCACGTTATCTACGAAGGTAATTCTGTTTGAAAAGTGAAAATAAATGTTGGTAAGCATACACAAAAACAATGGCGTTTCATACGTTAATCACTCGGCAATGAGCCTCGGATGACAATAGTTTCTTCAGTGAAAAGACGCAGCAAATAGCCCATGGCAGATTTTTGGAAGATGATCGACACGCTTCATATTCAGCATGTGGTCTCTCAGACCACCGTGTCTTGCATGCAGATGGTAATGAGCAACAAACGCAGCATTGCTACGCTTAATCTCTATAACCGACGATATTTCCCAGGATGGTGGTGCGATGGTTGAGGTACTGAACTGCAGCGTGCAAGATCTCAACATTTAAGAGCAACAGTACTTAGTCTGTGCACTGCACCTAGTGTAGTTTACTTTATTGTATGATTCTGCATAGATGAGAAAAACATTTCTATTATGTTTACATTTACTCCTATTTGCATTTGTAAGGGCTGAGATGCCATGCAGGCTTCGTAATTATACTGCAAAACACAATTAAAGGATCACTTGAATGAGATTTTCACTCTCCAGTGGAGTGTGCGCTGATATGAAACTTCCTGGCAGATTAAAACTGTGTGCCGGACCGAGACTCGAAATCGGGACCTTTGCCTTTCGCGGGCAAGTGCTCTACCAACTTTTATATTCTTGAAAAGGAACCGCTGCAGGAGCAGGACGACGGGTAGGGCAGGGGTCGACACCCGAAGCCTGGCCATCCCGCCGCCACGCCCAAGCAACGTGTTCGAGTTCGAGGATCGAAGGATCAGGAAGAGGATGTAGTGGGTTTGTCGATGTTGTTTTATTTATTTATTTAATTTTTAGAACATGTTTAATTTTTTTAAATTTTCATTTTGTATTATATTTATAGATGAGTAACTGAGCTACCCAAGCACGACTCACGCCCCTCCTCACAGCTTTACTTCTGCCAGTACCTCGTCTCCTACCTTCCGAGTTCGAGTCGCGGTCCGGCACACAGTTTTAATCTGCCAGGAAGTTTCATATCAGCGCACACTCCGCTGCAGAGAGAAAATCTCATTCTGGAAATACCCCCAGGGTGTGGCTAAGCCATGTCTCAGCAATATCCTTTCTTTGAGGAGTGCTAGTTCTGCAAGGTTCGCAGGAGAGCTTCTGTAAAGTTTGGAAGGTAGGAGACGAGATACTGGCAGAAGTATAGCTGTGAGGACGGGGCGTGAATCGTGCTTGGGTAGCTCAGTTGGTCGAGCACTTGCTCGCGAAAGGCAAAGGTCCCGAGTTCGAGTCTCGGTCCGGCACACAGTTTTAATCTGCCAGGAAGTTTCAAAGGATCACTTACTCCGTAATTCTCCCCCATTGCGACACCTAAGTTTGAAATTTGGCTCAAAGGTGGCTATAATCTTCGTCTGTAATGGCGCAAAAGCGTCTCGCCCTGCAACGTTACGCTAGGACTCGGCGACTCTTCAAACAGAGAGGTGTCGACATATGCGAAAAAAAAGGATATAGCTCAGAAGTTGATGTGAGGTGTAATGCGGATTCATGATGCCACATTGGTACCAAATTTCACAAATGTTTTGCCCAGTGCCACTGTAGACGTGTGACACGATAGGTAGATCGCCACATACCCTCTCGTTCGCATTTCACTCTTTCTATCAATACTTCTGCGTTGTAGGTGAAAACCGCGACGCCCAGCTTTGAAATCACAGAGTTTTCTTTTTAGTGACCAAGGAAACTATTTCAGACTCACCTCCACTCAGAAGCAACACGAAAATGCCTTGGAGTGGAGGGGGGGGGGGCGTCAGTCAAACCACCCCTTCCTTGGGCTGTTGATTCCCACACATTTCACGGACAAAAATGGCAGTTCGCAGTGTGATGAGCAACGGGAACCATGTCCTTGACAATCTTTGATACTGATGACACTCCTGAACGATGCAACTCTACTCTATGGGTATCGATGGCCAGCAACCCCACTGAGCATGACATCACCCCTTTTGGGTGCAGTGCTGCCGCAACTTCTGCTGTGGCGTACAGGCTGGGAGCACTAGGCACCGTTCAAAGCCATTCAACGAAATCCGAAAGTGATCCGAAGCAGTATGCTTTTTCAGCTCTTCTGTTTCGTGTGTCCAATTCGTCTTCGTCCGTGGCCTAGGCTGCCAGGCCTCGCTACGTATCACCGCCTTCGCCGCCAGCGCTCGCTACCTGTCATCACTTTCGCTACCAGTCGTCATCTTCGTATCGACGTTTCGCCCTCGCCACTGATCATCTTCACTGCCAGTCTTCGCCTCCATCGGCGTCACCGCCGTTTCATCGCTTGTCCGTCATCGCCACCGCCTCTACCTGTTGATGGCCACCAACGCATTACGCCTGACGTAAATGCTTCTATCCCTGTTATATCGGAGACATTCTCATAGTTCATAACATCGCCACAGCACGTCGCCGTCCTCCCAGCCCCATTTCGGTGGCCACTCGCCACAGTCAACCCCATTCATCACTTTCCCCCACCACACCGGCCGCGATGGTCTAGCGGTTCTAGGCGCGCAGTGCGGAACCGCGCGACTGCTACGGTCGCAGGTTCGAATCCTGCCTCGGGCATGGCTGTGCGTGATGTCCTTAGGTTAGTTAGCTTTAAGTAGTTCTAAGTTCTAGGGGACTGATGACCACAGATGTTAAGTCCCATAGTGCTCAGAGCCATTTCCCCCACCACGGACAACCCTACTATGTTAATCATTTACACCTTTCCATTTCCTGCTACCACTACGTATTCAGGGTGTTACAAAAAGATACGGCCAAACTTTCAGGAAACATTCCTTACACACAAAGAAAGAAAATATGTTATGTGGACATGTGTCCGGAAACGCTTACTTTCCTTGTTAGAGCTCATTTTATTACTTCTCTTCATATCACATTCATCATGGAATGCAAACACACAGCAACAGAACGTACCAGCGTGACTTCAAACGCTTTGTTACAGGAAATGTTCAAAATGTCCTCCGTTAGTGAGGATACATGCATCCACCCTCCGTCGCATGGAATCCCTGATGCGCTGATGCAGCCCTGGAGAATGGCGTATTGTATCACAGCCGTCCACAATAAGAGCACGAAGAGTCTCTACATTTGGTACCGGGGTTGCGTAGACAAGAGCTTTCAAATGCCCCCATAAATGAAAGTCAAGAGGGTTGAGGTCAGGAGAGCGTGGAGGCCATGGAATTGGTCCGCCTCTACCAATCCATCGGTCACCGAATCTGTTGTTGAGAAGCGTACGAACTCTTCGACTGAAATGTGCAGGAGCTCCATCGTGCATGAACCACATGTTGTGGCCTACTTGTAAAGGCACATGTTCTAGCAGCACAGGTAGAGTATCCCGTATGAAATCATGATAACGTGCTCCATTGAGCGAGGTGGAAGAACATGGGGCCCAATCAAGACATCACCAACAATGCCTGCCCAAACGTTCACAGAAAATCTGTGTTGATGACGTGATTGCACAATTGCGTGCGGATTCTCGTCAGCCCACACATGTTGATTGTGAAAATTTACAATTTGATCACGTTGGAATGAAGCCTCATCCGTAAAGAGAACATTTGCACTCAAATGAGGATTGACACATTGTTGGATGAACCATTCGCAGAAGTGTACCTCCGGAGGCCAATCAGCTGCCGATAGTGCCTGCACACGCTGTACATGGTACGGAAACAACTGGTTCTCCCGTAGCACTCTCCATACAGTGACGTGGTCAACGTTACCTTGTACAGCAACAACTTCTCTGACGCTGACATTAGGGTTATCGTCAACTGCACGAAGAATTGCCTCGTCCATTGCAGGTGTCCTCGTCGTTCTAGGTCTTCCCCAGTCGCGAGTCATAGGCTGGAATGTTCCATGCTCCCTAAGACGCTGATCAATTGCTTCGAACGTCTTCCTGTCGGGACACCTTCGTTCTGGAAATCTGTCTCGATACGAACGTACCGCGCCACGGCTATTGCCCCGTGCTAATCCATACATCAAATGGGCATCTGCCAACTCCGCATTTGTAAACATTGCACTGACTGCAAAACCACGTTCGTGATGAACACTAACCTGTTGATGCTACGTACTGATGTGCTCGATGCTAGTACTGTAGAGCAATGAGTCGCATGTCAACACAAGCACCGAAGTCAACATTACGTTCCTTCAATTGGGCCAACTGGCGGTGAATCAAGGAAGTACAGTACATACTGACGAAACTAAAATGAGCTCTAACATGGAAATTAAGCGTTTCCGGAGACATGTCCACATAACATCTTTTCTTTATTTGCGTGTGAAGAATGTTTCCTGAAAGTTTGGCCGTACCTTTTTGTAACACCCTGTTTAGGCGAGCTAATCGGCCGCCCAGTGTTGGTACGATGTAAGATGAATTTGTTGTTCTGTTGAACGCTAGTGGGCCCAGGTCTCAAGGCGCGCCGCGGCAGTTCCAGCTTCCGGCTTGGTGACCGGTACGTACGAGTCCAGGTACAAAGACTAGCTGCGTCGCCGGAAATGGGGAAAACCCCGAAGCTGGGAAATTGGACGTCTGTTATTCGCATGGCCTTTGTGCAGGAGACGCTCGAAGAAACAGCGGAGTGTCAGACAATCTTAAAGATGACTAAGTTACAGCTCTTTGAGATTTGACAACAATTCACAGTAACGTATTCATACGAATCTGAATGCACGTGCCATCTCAGATAAATGAGGCGCATCCAGTGACACAAAAATATTTCAATATTTTTAGAACTACAGACGTTAATATTTCACAGTAAATCGACATTTACACAGTGAACCTCTGAATTAATAACTTTTAAACACTTCATGCGAGTTCAGCATAATATTTCAGATGATAGCATTGCACTATAGTTTCTCATTTGTGAAAGCTATGTATCTGTATCTATTTCATTTATTGATTTACGACGTCTTTTATATCCTTTTCATTATGCAAATGTTTGTCAGAAAATCGTAATCTCCCCATTTTACAGCAAATGAACACTCAGTACCTCATATTTTGTCATACATGTATTTTTGTTTAATGAACAGTTTACTATTTTTCGAGTAACTTGATGTTGATTTTGTAGTACCATTGCCACAGATACTACTACAACACGCACCAACACAAGGTTGGCAGCCCGTCGTCTGCCGAGCGCAGCGCACTCTAGCGGGCTGTGCAGCTCGACGGAACTGGAGTGTGCCTCGTTCACTTCTTAGCTAGATTTCAACCCAGGCAGACGCACTTTCATAATCGGCCCTCAGCCAGACTTGTTTGCAGTGATTCTCTGAGGAGGGCCCGTCAGGCTTAGTCCCTGAGAATATGATGTATTAGTTCGTCGTATTCCATGTTTCGAACTGCAGTCCTACAAACTACTGAAGATGAGTAATTTCATTGTACTATGTGTTTCTTGAATAATAATCCTGCTAACAGTGTGCCGTACCGCATATTATTGCAACCCGGACTCCTTCAGCTCCTATCAACTCGGCCTCCTACTTATTTGCATTTAGTAACGAGCTGAAAACACCCACGCGTTTTATGCCTCTAAGCAGTGAGACACAATAGATTTCAAGTGCTGTTAAAACTGTGCTAATTTAAAAGTGGTCAGCCGAATGTGTTAGTGGACGTCACACTTGAAAAAAGAGCAAAAGATGCTTCTGTCAAGAAGACATCAATAATTGTTTAAATAATATTTAACGACAATTCGTTGTCACTTAATTTGAGCGCACTTGCGCAAGAACGATGGCCTGTTTATTTATAAACCAACTATTAACTAAATTTGTTGTAATTTATCTGAATATAACTGAATGTTTATAACATTTCTTTGTTTAAATATTATTGTAACATATTAGTTTAGTCCAGAAAGTTGTCAAGTGAATCAGATCATATCTGTAGAGCTTAAGGACGATGTATTTGTGGAGGAGATGGCCTTCAGCCAAAGGAAAAGCAGATAGCAGCGGAACACTACGGGAGTCAAGTGGAGACTGGGACCTCTCGAGTGAAGAGCTCAAGGGAGCGATTCTGGACACGGTATGTCGAGTTCTTGAAGAAGGCAGACCTGCCTGTTTTAAACTGCGTGATTCAATTGTATAGGTGTTTGATTCTGGGCGGTGAATGGCAGCCCCTATATTTTAACTTGTGAAGGGACTTCGTATTTTGAGAGGTCTGAATGTGCTCCAGAACAGGACTCTAACTTTTTTCGCTTGTGTTACGGAACTGAGGAGAGACAGAGTACGAATTTCTATTCTTTGCATTGCGTGTGTTAACCGTGAATCATCGTGCTGAGCTGGTGAATATTTCATGTATTGTGGGTACGAAATGAACTTAATTTTCGCGTATCTGGGATGACTGCTTAATCTGGGAATTTTACTGGCATTCTCTTAACGCTCTCAACGAAACCTTACTGCATTTTAGAACAGTATTTGTGTCTGTATTTTAATTGACTATCGTAGGACCACTTCCCGCTTATTTGAGGTGTCCTTTCTTGAATAAACACTATTTAACATGATTCTCTGTCGTCTAAATCAATTATAGAACCCTTGTTATTAAATTAATCATTTGTCTTTCATTTTGTATTTCTGTGTAATTTATTAATTCACAATTCAGGCCAATTCATAGACTACTTGACTGCAGGATGACAACTATCTGCAGGGCAAACTCTATTATATAAGGGACGTTCAAAAAGAAACTAGCCGGAGGCATAATTACAGAAACCAGTACCTGTATGTCAGAAGTATTGACCCTGGCTGCTGAGACACTTGTCCCACTGTGACATAAGGTGGTGAATGGCTGTATCATAAAATTCCCGGGGCTACGATGTTAACCAGTTCCGCACGTACAGCTGGACGTCGTCGTCCGTGGTGAATCGATTGCTCCTCATAGCCTTTTTAAGGGGTCCAAGCCGCGCGGGATCAGCCGAGCGGTCTGGGGCGCTGCAGTCATTCACGGTGCGGTTGGTCCCGGTGGAGGTGCGAGTCCTCCATTGGGCATGGGTGTGTGTGTTTGTCCTTAGGATAATTTAGGTTAAGTAATGTGTAAGCTTAGGGACTGATGACCTTAGCAATTAAGTCCCATAAGATGTCACACACATTTGATCATTTTTTTGAAGGGGTCCAAAAATGGCGTAATCACAGAGAGAGAGGTCCGAACTGTATTGACGGTGGCCGAGAACCTCCCATTTGAATTTCTGCAGGAGTGCCGCAACTCTGTTGGCCGTATGAGGCTTTGCATTGTCGTGGAGCAGAATGACCCTACGGGCGAGATTGCCTGGTCGTTTTGATTTGATAGCTTGGCGGGTGAGATTGCCTGGTCGTTTTGATTTGATAGCTTGGCGAAGGGTGGTAAACCTTTTGCGAGTAACGCTGGGCATTCACTGTTGTCCCGTGCTCCAGTAAGTGAATCGGAAGGGAGTCCATTAAAAAGGCTCTGAGGGGCAAACGATTCACCTCGGACGACGACGTCCAGGTGTACGTGCGGAATTGGTTAACATCGCAGTCCCGGGAATTTTATGAGACAGCCATTCACCGCCTTGTGCCACAGTGGGACAAGTGTCGCAGGAGCCAGGGTCAATACTTCTAACATACAGGTACTGGTTTCTATAATTATGCCTCCGGCTCGTTTCTTTTTGAAAGCCCTTTATATGACAGAAAGTTTGCGTGTGGGCTCTGAGCACAAGATTTTTCAGCAGTTACACGCGTGAGGATCGGTAGCACGAAGTTAGGTGTGGGGAAGTTAGTCGCGGAATTTCAAGAAAGAAGAAGGCTACGCAGATGAGTTCTGAGTTCGAGACTGCACCGGCCTGCAGCAGCGGAGACTTCGACGGTGATACAGTGGCAGCGGCGGCAAGGGCAATGTGGGCCAGCGGCGGTGACTACGAGTTCATCGGGGGTATCTACACTTTCGGCAGCAGCGGTACAGAAGAAATAGCCAGCATAACCCACAAGTTAAGCACTCGCGCAGCGTCAGCATGTGTGTACCCACAGGGTCGTCATCGGTGATGGAGTTTCCAACGATTAAACAGTCGCCCAGTGTGTGTGGTTCAGATAATGTGAGTGGGCCGGTTAGTCCTAAATCTGAACGTAGTGCTGTTGATTGAGACGATATTAGTGGGGCAGATATCAGGGAAGGGAGATGTGACTGCGGAAGATTCAGTAGCATGGTTAAAGGAAATTCTGATAAATTTGGATTCCAAAGTGGGGGTACTGCGTACAGAGATATTTAAATAAAAACAGAGATATGTTCAGTAGAGACAAGTGTAGCTGTAAAAGCTGCGGTGAAGAAAATGAAATCAGACATAGAAGGGATGATTAAGTCAAAACTAGAAGCTATAAGGACAGATGTACGCAAAATTTCTGAGTCTACACAGTGCAGAAGGATTTCGGGGACAAGTTGGGAAAGATACAGGACGAACTGGGCGGTGAAGTGAAAATTTGTGTGCAGAGGCAAAATGCGCTTGACGACGTGACCAATAAGTCTGTTAACAAATTGTCATGTAGAGTAGCAGATGTGAAAAAGGCGCGCTTAAAAATAGAGAGCATTTTATAACAGGATTGAATCAAGAATCTGTGCCTTGTGAGCGGTAATTTAAAGGCATGAGGGTAGAAGTAAATTCTTCAGCAGCGAATCATACTACTACTATGACAGATGTTCCATGGGTTAATTCAGGAACGGCAAAATGTTTTGCGAGTGATGGAAAATACCATCCAGTTGATTTTCTTGCTGCGTGTAAAGATGGTTTTGTGAGAGTAATGTCAGAAGAGGCAAAAATTAAGTTCACTAAAAGACGTCCCGAGGGCAATACACAATCACTGGCAAACTTATTGAGCGCTTCATTTACTATCTTTGAAGTGTTTGAGAATTGTTTCCTGAACAAATTCTGGAGTGAAGCGAAGCAAACGCGACTTCAGAATGAGTTCCTGAACGGACCAGGTTTCAAAAACGGAAGTGGGTCGATGCGGGATTTTTGTGTGCGTGAGCTCACTAAGTTGACGCATATAAATCATCCAGTAGGAGTGAACCTTGTCCACAGCCCATCAAATTCCAGTGCTGAGTTTATAGATTTTATTGAGAGGCTTGAACACGCGTTGAAGTTCAAGCCTCATGGAGGGAACGGTATACAGTAAATAGGTACCTTCTACTGCTAGTGCTGCCATCTGCCGTCTCTGAGTGTTTATTAATCGTTGACGGCGATCATAGGCGGTTGTCATATTAAAGTGGTTGGACCATGCAGTTTTACATGTGTACGATCCACCTCTCACAGTCATGTATTACGATTGTTGAACAGCTTCATATTCGTACCGGCTATGTATTTCAACAGCAAAATGCTTTCTGTCTTTCGAACAGTTCACATGATCCGTCGTCGACTAGAATACAGTGCCACTTCTTCGTCTATTTTTCTAAATTTACAGCATTTGTCAATGGTATAACGTACACCGCGTATTTGAAATTTATACGAGGTTTAGAACTTTATTGTGGCAATTATTTATTTACAACTCGTACAAAATAGATGCGTGTTTCAAAGTTTTACTGAACTTCAGAGTAGTCACCAGCATTGTGTATAACCCGTTCCCAACGATGTGGAAGTCGTAGGATACTCTTAGCAGTGCCAGTTGTGTTGACAGTTCGAGCGGCGCGTCTGCTGCCCGACGAATTAGTAGCAGTTCTGAAGCGAATGCAGTGAAGTGTTTCCTTCAGTTTAGAAATCGAGTTGAACTTACGGGGGCTTAAGTCAGGGGAGTGCATGAGGTGGTATAGCACTTAGCAGCCCCATCAGTCAAACAAATCAGTAACAGCTTGCACTGTACGTGCTTGAGCATTGTCCTGCAAAATGATGGTCAGGTCCTGCAGAAAGTTTCATCACTTTTGTCTCTAAGCTGCTCGTAGGTTGTGTTCCAAAAATGAACAGCATAGAGACACAACTGCTGACACTTTCTTCAGGACCTGACCATCATTTTCCAGGGCAATGCTCAAGCACGTACAGTGCAAGCTGTTACTGATATGTTTGACTGATGTGACAGCTAAGTGCTGTACCACCTACTGCACTCTCCTCGTGAGTTCAACTCGATTTCTAAACTGAAGGAAACACTTCACGGCATTCGCTTCAGAACTGCTACAGATTCATCGGGCAATACACCGCGCCGCTCGGACTGTCAACACAAATGGCACTGCTAAGAGTATCCTACGACTTTCACATCGCTGGCAACGGGTTTTACACAATGCTGGTGACTACTTTGAAGGTCAGTAAAACTTTGGAATACGTATCTGTTTTGTACGAGCTGTAAATAAATAGTTGCCACTATTAAAGTTCCAACCATAGTAAATGACCGAGCGAGGTGGAGCAGTGGTTAGACACTGGACTCGCATTCGGGAGGACGATGGTTCAATCCCGCGTCCGGCCATCCTGATTTAGGTTTTCCGTGATTTCCCTAAATCACTCCAGGCAAATGCCGGGATGGTTCCTCTGAAAGGGCACGTCCGATTTCCTTCCCCATCCTTCCCTAATCCGATGAGACCGATGACCACGTTGTCTGGTCTCCTTCCCCAAACCAACCAACTGTAGTAAATGTATATTCGCTGCAACGCCAACGAGACGTAAAAGTAAATTGAGAGAGTCAAAATAATCTTTCTTTTTATTCTTACTTTTGACTCAGATAGTTCCCAGAGCCTTACAATTAACGCTCAGAACAACATGTTTATCTCTAAAGCGGTTTAATGCTGTGTGTTAGAGGGTTACTTTGAGGACGAGGGAGTAATACTGACTGGGTGTTGTGTGATGTCCTTAGGTTAGTTAGGTTTAAGTAGTTCTAAGTTCTAGGGCACTGATGACCATAGATGTTAAGTCCCATAGCGCTCAGAGCCATTTGAACCATTTTGAGTAATACTGAAGATTAGTTCGGCAATGGCGTCAAAAGTATTACCACAATAATACGACGTATAATGAACAAAGGAATTGTATATCTCGAAATATTTATTTTTGATGCAGAGTAATGCACAGTAAGTAGACCAGCGAGGGATGATAAGCGATGAAGTAAAACGTTTATTTCTTCGAGAAAGTAAATAAAGCTCTGCGACGGGAGTTTCTTATATGCAAGCCCTCCTGGGATAAGGTATAGACACAAAACTTAGTAAGTACAGTGTCCGCGGAGAGCTATAAGAAAACGGGCACAATTTCTTAGGTGCCTTGAAAAGGCGTTATACATGTTGGTCAGAAGCAGTCTGAAAAGCTTGTAAGAGTTTGTTGCGCCGTTCCGAGATAATTAGCATTGAAGTTAGCCAATGAAGCCTTTGCGCGCGCAGATTCAAGCGGCCCGCAGAATACAATGAGTGTCAGTTGTTCTCACAGAGTAGATGATAGCACACGAGATTGCTCAGTCTTGGATTCGGGTTAGATCGATACTACCGTCTGATGTCCAGTTTTTTTTATCTCTCTCTTGTTCGGTTTTAGGAAACTAAAAGATTTCTGTTTCCCGTTTTTATGGTTCATTTCTGGGGTTACTCCGTCTCTTTCTTGAGTTCGGAGGCTGGAGATTATCAGCAACTTTTCACCCAGCGTTCTTAAGTAATAGAACCCAGCACGTTGTCCTCGATGGTGAGTGTTCATCGGAGGTGAGGGTATCATCTGGAGTGCCCCAGGGAAGTGTGGTAGGTCCGCTGTTGTTTTCTATCTACATAAATGATCTTTTGGATAGGGTGGATAGCAATGTGCGCCTGTTTGCTGATGATGCTGTGGTGTACGGGAAGGTGTCGTTGTTGAGTGACTGTAGGAGGATACAAAATGAATTGGACAGGATTTGTGATTGGTGTAAAGAATGGAAGCTAATGAAGTGGGACAAGCATGTAATGGCAGTTGTGGGGAAGGCGGATAGTCGTCTTCGGTTCATTTAAATCTTGATAAGCTGTCATTGTTGCAGGAGTAACCGATCTAACAATTGCGCCAGACACTTGTTGTCTTGTATAGGCGTTGCTGACTGCAGTGCCGTATTCTGCCTGTTGACATATCTCTGTATTTGAATACGCATGACTATACTAGTTTCTTTGGCGCTTCAGTGTATAAAAATTCAGCAAACAAAGTAGGAGAAATGAGTATAGACGTCGAAAAAATAACATTGTATCCGTAATTTACGAGGTAGTTTAACACATCAGACATCCAAGAAGTGAATAAAACCATTAACAGCGGCTCCCCCCGTAGGAAGCTCGAGTCCTCCCTCCGGCATGGGTGTGTGTGTCGTCCTTAGCGTAAGTTAGTTTAAGTTACAGGGTGTAAGCTTAGGGACCGATGACCTAAGCAGTTTGTTCCCATAAGACCTTATCACAGATTTCCAATGCATGAACACTTTTGTTGGTGAATAACGCAACCAGACAAAAATACTTTTAATGCTTTTGTTATAGATCCATAGCCGGTTTCGTGCATTCATGTCCATCTTCAGATGGCTAACGTTTCCAGTTACATAAATGGTTTCATTACCAGCATGTCTTCAGCTTCAGCAATATGTTCCAGTTGATGGATCTTAGTCTGGTCATTGTCCTTATGCCATTCCAGCACAACGTACAAGCTGTTGCATTGTAAACAGCACACAAATTCTAAACCATTTTCTTTGGCATACAAAACACACTTCAAAATATTATTCATGTCAGTTTTTACTTCACACACGTGCTTGAAACGCCTTGTATATTGCTGGAGCTGCCGACATGCTGCTAATGATAACTTTTGTTTAGCTGGAAACATTATCCATCTTAAGATGGGCACGGATGCCCCAAAGCGGTTATAGTTCTAAAATAAAAGCATTTTGGTTGCGTTGTTCACCAACAATCATTAACAGCTTTGGAGTTCACAGGATCCAGCGGAGATAAAATAACTTTAACACATTTATTTGCAAAATGTAGTAGCTGAAACATGAGAAATAAATTGCTTTGGTAATGCTATAAGCCCTTCAGTAGTGCTGTCATGGGTCTATTTCTGAATTGTCCTCGATACAAACTGATTCACTTACTAACAGTTATGATACAGCTCCGGCCCCTGTGGCCGAGTGGTTCTAGGCATTTCAGTCCGGAACCGCGCTGCTGCTACGGTTGCAGGTTCGAATCCTGCCTCGGGCATGGATGTGTGTGATGTCCTTAGGTTAGTTAGGTTTAAATAGTTTCTAAGTCTAGGGGACTGATGACCTCAGATGTTAAGTCCCATAGTGCTTAGAGCCATTTGAACCATTTTTGATGGCGACAATGGCTCGCTGTTAAGTAGCGTCGTGCTACATCGATGTATTCTCACAGAAAGTTTTCCGAGAGCTGGGGGCGGAGCTAGATGTGCGGCGTCTTAAAGGGATTTGCCGACAGAACACTTGAACGAGGTGAGTGATGCAAAGACAACGTTCTCTGATGGCATACGTGCTGCCACGCATCGGTGACGGCGTGCGTTGGAGAGAGTCGGTCGGCGGAAACAACGGCGATGCCGGAAATAAGACTGACAGAAACTCCAAAATGGCAAAGTATGAATAGCTAGAGGAGAAGGATAAAGCTTCAGTAAAGATGAATGATTATAGGAAAGGTAGACACCACATGCGGGAAAATTAGAAAAACTTTCGGATATAAGAGAGGCAGCCGTGAGAACATCGAAGTCTTTGATGGCAAGCCAGTACTGAACTAAATAAGGAAGGGTAAATGAAGGAAGGGATATGTAGCAGATCCATATAATAGAAAGAAACTTGATGGCAATTTTCTAAGAAGAGAAGAGGAAGTTAATGAAGCTGCATCGCGTAATGCGACAAGAATGCGACCTAACTCGAAACAAGGTACTAGGAGTATACAACTTTTCTTCAGAATTATTAAGATCCTTGGAATGAAAAATCGTGACAAAAGTGCCTCCTTTTGCTTTGCAGTTTGTATATAGGACAAACGAAATTAACTCAAACTCAAAGAAGGATGTAATAATTCAATAGGTGTATTACCGAACTATCAGTTTATTAAGACGTGATTGCAAAATACTAACACTATATATATAAGGGTGGAACGACTGATAGAAGCAAAATCTGAGTGAAGATTAGTTTGGATTCTGTACAAACATGCAAAACAATACTGCCAGTACGACCTATCATAGAAGTTAGCACAGTATTTGTTGATTTATAAAGTATTGCTGACAGAAGTGTTACTGTTGGTGAGTTGTGGTGATCTGGCCGAAAACTTGTTTGTTGCAGCTTTCCTATCTATCCTGTTTAAGCCTCTTCATCTCTGATAACCGCTGAAACCCACTTGAACTTGTTTGCTGTATTCGTCTCTTGGCCTCCCTCTACAATTTTTCAAGCTGTAGTCACTTTCACCACTTTATCGCTGGGAAATTAAGAAATCGAGATGTGAGGATTGTCGTTAAAATTATTCTCAAGTAAGACACGAGCACAAACACACAAACAAACATGCAAAACACAACGTAGACCTACTCACA
Source organism: Schistocerca cancellata (assembly GCF_023864275.1). Lineage (NCBI taxonomy): Eukaryota > Metazoa > Arthropoda > Insecta > Orthoptera > Acrididae > Schistocerca > Schistocerca cancellata. The sequence continues at coordinate 773,939,299 of NC_064629.1, forward strand.
CAAATGCTTGTCATTGTAATATTTCGGATATTAGAAAGATTCTTTATTTATTTTTGCAGTTTATTTTCTTACTTTTTATTTTCGCTGTTTATTTCAACACTGTAGACTTTTCTGAAATAGTGTCATGTGTGACACCCTACAAAACGTTGAGCATTATGAAGAAGCTGGGTCGGAATTCGCCTGCAGTTTTTGTGAAAACCACGAGGACCTACAATGATAGGACCAGACCGGTATATAAAACCAGTTCATTCCGAGTACGAATCCCATGTCTCAAAAACGTATAAAGTTGCTTGACAGTAAAAGACTCATCGCTGTTACCTACAAGCATCAGAAACACACTGAGGTGGCAAACGTCACCAATATCGTGTCGGACCTCGTTTTTCCCGGCGTAGTGCAGCAACTGGACGTGGCATGGACTCAATAAGTCTTTGGAAGTCCCTTGCAGAAACAGTAAGCCATGTTACCACTACGACCATCCATAATGGCGAAAGTGTTGCCGATGCAGGATTTTGTACACGAACTGATCTCTAGATTACGTCTAATAAATGTTAGATGGGATTCATGTCGGGTGATATGGGTGGCCAAATCATTTGCTCGAACTGTCCAGAATGTTCATCAAACCAATCGTGAACGATTGTGCCCCGATAACATGGCACTTTGACATCCACAAAAATTATGTCGTTGTTTGGGAACATAAAGACCATGAATGGCTGCAAATTGTCTCCAAGTAGTCGAACATAACCATTTACAGTCAATGATCGGATTCAGATGAACCAGAGGATCCAGCCCATTCCATGCCCTTACCATTATGGAGCCACCACCAGCTTGGCTCAAATGGTTCAAATGGCTCTGAGCACTATGGGACTTAACATCTGTGGTCATTAGTCCCCTAGAACTTAGAACTACTTAAACCTAACTAACCTAAGGACATCACACACATCCATGCCCGAGGCAGGATTCGAACCTGCGACCGGAGCGGTCACGCGGTTCCAGACTGAAGCGCCTAGACCGCACTGCCACACCGGCCGGCCCACCAGCTTGCATAGAGCCTTGTTGACAACTTGGTCCATGGCTTCGTGGGGTCTGCACCACACTCGATCCCTATCATTAACTATCGCCAACTGGAATCGGGTCTCATCTAACAAGGCCACGGTTTTCCAGTTGTCTAGGGTCCAATCGATACAGTCATGAGCCCAGGAGAGAAGCTGCAGGCGATGTCGTGCTGTTAGCAAAGGCACTCGCGTCGTTCGTCTGCTGCCACATCCCATTAACGCCAAATTTCGCTGCTCTGTCCTATCGGATACGTTCGTCGTACGTCCTACATTGATTTTTGCTGTTATTTCACGCAGTGTTGCTTGTCTGTTGGTCGCTGTTCTCGGTCGTTAAGTAAAGGCCGTCTGCCACTGTGTCATGTGTGGTGAGAGGTTATACCTGAAATCTGGTATCCTCACGTTGTGGATCTCAAAATATTGAATTCCCTAATGATTTCCGGAATGGAATGCTCCATGCGTCTAGCTCCAACTACCATTCTGCGTTCAAAGCCTGTTAATTACCGACGCGCGGCCATAATCACGTCGGAATCCTTCTCACACGAATCACCTCAGTACAAATGACAGCTCCTCTCTGTGCACGCGATACTACCGCCAACTTTTTATGTGCATGTCGCTATTCATTGATTTTTGTCACCTCAGCATAGTTGCCCAGAGGACAGAAAGTATTATACAGAAGGATATGAGACAAACGCTAAGAAAGAGCAGAAATATCATTGGGCGATCTTACTGAGTGACTAACGAACGAAACTGACGTAACCAATTATTTAGATGACATATGAAAGACGGAATGTAGGCATATGCCTTGGGAATGTTTCCTTTCAAGCCATTCATATTTAGAAGTTAAACCTCGCATTACCAAGCGGGGTATTCTGACTACCCCATGTTGATTTTTTCCCTACAATAATGTTATCTGAAGGGCCACATGCCTGTGGTTTCATGACTTTGTACTGAAATGATTGACGTTGAATTCACACTCACAACTCTACAATTTTTTTGGGTTTATCATTGTTATTCAAGTCATTTATTGATGGGATTGTGAGACTACCCCGCTTGGTATGAAACTTCTTATTTGTAGAAAAAGAAGATTTTGGGAAATATATCTGTCATTCATCTTCTTTGAGTTTTGGCATAGATCCAATGTTTGTTATAGTTGCTGGTTACCATTGTTGAGTTGAATTTGACGTTCACTGTTGAGCTGACATTACACGAGTCAGTATTTCACCTGCAAGTAAGGATGTCCAAAGGGCTTTCCAGCGAAGAGATCATGGAAATTCTATACAGTTCTGATGTCAGTGACGATGAAAATAAATGGGACATTGATAAAGAACTGAATGAATATATGGAACCTCTTGACAAAGACCATATCATAGCATCAGATGAAGCTGATGATGAAATATCAGAAGACACTACACATTCATGTGAACAAGTAGAAGAAGAAGAAGGAGAAGAGGATGATGAAGAAGAAGATGAAGACACTGGAGATTTGTTTGTTTCTAGAAGTGGACAACAATTTTTTAGTGAACTACCAAAAGGTGGGCGCCGTCGACGTCGCACCATTTTGAACGTAACACCTGGCCAATTGAATGATGGAAAAATAATTAAAACAATAACAGAGTCATTTTTATTATTTATCTCACCAGAAATCGTGAGCATCATTGTAGAAGAAACGAACAGGGAAGCCAAACGAGTAATTTCTTTGTGGAATGCAGCTCATTCTTCGAACAAAACGACATGGAGAGATATAAATGCAACTAAAGTGTACGCTGTATTAGCAATTCTAATAGAAGCTGGTCGAACTCATGGACATCGCACAAGTGCTTCCGATCTGTGGGGAGGTAATGTTGCCTTTCGGCAACCATTCTTTTCTGCTGCCATATCAAGAAACCGATTATTGTCTATACTGAAATTCTTGTGATTTGACAACAGAGACACAAGAGCACAGAGAATTGAAGAAACCAAGGACAAGTTACAAGCCATCAGGGTAGTGTTCGACAAATTTCAATCTAACTTGTGCAAGAACGTCTATCCTTATGAATACGTGATTATTGATGAACGATTAGCAACGTACAGGGGAAACTGCCCTTTTAGCGTTTATATGAAGAGCAAGCCTGGCAAGTACGGCATTAAAATTTGGGTTTGTGCTGATGTGAAGACATCTTACTTATTACGGATCCAAATTTACACAGGAATGGTTGACAATACTCGGGAAGTGAATCAAGGGCAGAGAGTTGTTTTGGATCTGATGGAACCATTTCTGAATGACGGTCATGGTGTAACAACTGATAATTTTTTCACCAGTTTTCCATTGACTGTTGAACTACTAAAACGAAACACGACATTGGTTGGTACCTTGCGTTCCAATAAGAAAGAGATTCCGAAGGAGTTTTTGCCAAACAGAAAGAGAAAAGTTCACTCTTCAATGTTTGATTTCACAAATAACTTGACCCTAGTTTCCTATGTTTCAAAGAAGGGAAAGGCAATAATACTACTCTCTACTCAGCATAATGAGAGACAAGTGAGTGGCGAAGAAAGTGAACACAAACCCGAAATCATACTGCACTACAAAAAAACCAAAGGTGCTGTAGATAATGAGGACAAAATGCCAAGAGAATATAGTTGTGTTAGAGGAACGAGGCGTGGTAACTAAGAATCCTCATGGAAATGATAGATATTACAGCACTGAATGCAAATATTCTGTACACTCAAAGAATTCCTGAATGGCAGAAGAATAACCGAAACCGACGTAAAGTCTTCACGACTGAACTGGCATTTGGACTCAGCAAAGGCAACATGGAAGAGCCAAAAATATCAACGGTCTTCATAAAGATGCACAAGATACACTGAAAGCTTGTGGTATTGCAATTCCTACGGCAGTGATCCAGACCCAGTGTTCCAAGTTACCAACGCCACAACGATGTCAAGATTGCAATTGAAATGAAGATCGGAAAACAAGATTCTGTTGTGTAACGTGCAAGAAACCTATTTGTAATATACATAGAGAAGAAACTGCCACTGAGAAGTGCATGCAGTGCAAAAATGTACTTGACTGAAAAGTCTTGTGTTAATTTACTGCAGTCACTGTTGAGGTACATAATTATTAATTTTATGTTCGTTGAGTACTGAATTTAGTGAAAGATATAAATATTTTTTGTACTTTGTATCTGTGATCTGATTAAATACTTCTAATAACCTTAAAAGCTGTTTTTCAATACTAAATAAGCCCATTCAGTGGAAATAACGAAATCTGAGAACAAATGTTACAATAAAACACAAAACTGTTTTGGGGTAGTCCAAATACCCCGCTTGGTAAAATAGAGGTGTGAAAAAGCTTGGTAACGGAAGGGTTAGGTATTATTACGTTACCGGGAACCGTATTCTTTGTCAGGAACTCATTGTAATTTTCAGAGTACGTTGCTCGGTTCGGATGATTAATGGTTTGGGTCCTGGTATGATCATCCCGATTTCAGGGTAAACATTAAACAACCAAATTTCTTTTTTTACTCTTAAAAGTATCTCATGTGTGACTCGAATTTGTCTGAATACTGGTCAGTTCGTGGATTTTTCAGTGCCCTTCGTTAACAAAAAAGAGTGTATCATGACATTATGTTACGCGACGTCCAAATTTTCCCTGCATACAGATTTTGGTACCTTCTTTATGAACGTCAAATCTCTACAACAAACTGGTCCGTGCGTGAGCTACGCTTGCAAAGTTTAATTGGATTTGAGGATGACATTTCTCCATTGTCTTCTGAAATTGCCGTCACGCAGCTGGAAGTAGACACGCGAAATGTGTCAAACCGTAGTCGATTGTTGTTTGTCGGAACAGTTCTTTTATAAATCAAAAGAATAACGGGGAAAGCAAGAGCGTTTTGTCCCATCGTATAGGTCGGAAACCGTCAGTATCGGTCTTAGTAGCTAATTACATCTGAAAATTTTGGTAAATCTTTAACAGCCTGAATTTTGATCAATCTTTAACAGCCTGATGTGGCTACTGCTAGCATTTGCCTTGGTGTTTGTTGCCTTCTTCCCAGTTCCCCCATAATAAACAGTTATTACTTTAGGGAACCATGGGACATGCATTAAACGTTATAATGCAGGGAAAGAAACACTTATTAAACTTTACAAAGTAGTGGCCTCGCCTTAGCTGCTGTATGGTAGCGAATTGCGGGCCCTAAAATCAGATCAGTTACGAGAAATCGAAGCATCAGAGGTGCATTTCCTCCGTTTTGTAGAGGGATATTCATTACTGGACCATAAGAGAAACATTGACATTAGACATGAATTAAATATAGAAACCATTACAACTTGAATTGGGTAATACAAACTGAATTGGAATTATAATGTCCAACGAATGTCTAATAACATCATTATTAAAACTCTAATATTACGTAGCCCAGTAGGTAAGAGACACGATGGACGTCCATTAAAGAGATCTACATCTTCATATTTACTCCGCGAGTCACCATAAGGTGCCTGGTGGTAGGTACCTTGTACGACTATTAGTCACTTCCTTTCTTCTTTCACTTGCAGATGGAGCGAAGGCAAACCAACTGTCAATATGCCTACGTACTAACCTAATTTCTGTTACCTTTCCTTCGTGGTCCTTACGCGAAATATACGTTGGCGGCAGTAGAATAGTTCTGCAATCACCTACATACACCAGTTATCTTATTTCTCTCAGTAGCGTTTCGTGAAACGAACGCCGTTTTCCGTACAAGGATTCCCGTTTGAGTACACGAAACTTCTCCGTAATATAACGATATAAAAAACAACCACGTGCATAAAATTCATTTTGCGGTAAGCATCGTATTGTCGACACTCCCAAATAATACGATATGTATATCCTTCTGAAGAAGGGCACCAAGTGCCCGAAACGGGTGAAGATATTAAATTTCTTTTATGCAAATGGTTGCTTATTATTTCGTTATATACGATTACAGTTGTACAGTTGTTGATCGAACCTAGCGTTAACAAATGTCGCAGCACGGCTCTGAATTGATTCGATGTCTTCCTTGAATTCGTGAATCCGACCTCGTGGGTGGAGCGTGGAGGGGGGGGGGAGGGAAGGAGGGGGGAGGCAGATGGAAAGGGAAGAGGGAGAGGATGAAGGTCCTAAACACTCTAGCAGCACCCAAGAATGGGTCCACTATTAGTCTATACGCGATCTCCTTTACAGATGAGCTACAGTTTCCTAAACCAGTAAACTAAAGTCAACCATTTGCCTTCAAAACTACTGAGGTTACGTGCTCATTCCATTTCATAACGCTATGCAACGTTACGCCTAGATATTTAGTAGACTTGACTGTGTCTAGCAGCACGTCACTGGCAATTTATTCGAGCATTACGGGATTTTTATCTCCAACTCATCTGCATTAACTTACATTTTCCTATATTAAGAGCATGCCACCATTCATCGCGCCAAATAGAATATCTGTCTAAGTCATCACGTATTCTACAACAGTCATTCAACATCGACGCATTCCCGTACACTACAGCGTCGCAAATACCGCAGACTGGCTTTCAGCCTATTCGTCGGATCGCTGATGTACTTACGGAACAAGATTGGTTCTATCACACTTCACTGGGACACGCCTGAAGATGCGTTTGTCTCTGAAGAACACTCGTCGTTGAGAACAACGTACTGGATTCTATTAATTAAGAGAAGATGACGTGAACAATGATGAGGCGGAACAGGCCAAAACGGATATTTCCTGAAGACTACAGTGATGATGATGACCTTTTGTAGCAGAGCTGTTTCTGGGAACGGTTTTGAGTAGGCCTTAAACAGGACAGAATTCTATTATTACCTGCAGTGGTAGTACATAACGTCTTCTCCTCTCAGGTATAAAAAATCTGCTTAGACCCATACTATGCGTAGTGTATCTGGGAGAGTGTTTGATGTTCACCTACGTTTTCCTAAAAGATTTGCGTAGATAAATTAACAGTTATTATTTCCCGAACTGTTTTCTTAAAACTTGACACAGTTCAGAAAAGAAAGAAGATTCAACGAATGTTTGAATTATTTTTATTACTGCACTTACATTAACACCCTGTAAGAAATACACAGCAGCAGCAGTATTCGACAATAATACTGGATTTATTCTGCAGCATTAAATTACAACAATATTTGTAGATAATAGTAGTTTTGTTTTGGACAGAGGTATGAAATGAGTAAACTTAAATAATACTTATATATTTTTAGCCAGCATTACGACTTTATACTATCACACTGAAAGCATTTGTAGCCATCGTACTTTATGCCACATTATTTAAATAGCAATTCAAAGTATTAATCGAGCTCATTTCAAACATATGCTTGAAAAAATTGGATTCTAACTGCGTCGAATGAGTACATGTACCTAGCCATTACGCACTTATGTTGTTTTTGTTGTAGTCTGTAGTGCGAAGACTGGTTTGATACAGCTCTCCAAGCCCCTTCATCTTCAAATAACTAGTGCAATCTACATCCATTGGAACCTGCTTACTGTATTCATTTCTTGCTCTTCCTCTACAATTTTCACTCCTCACACTTTCCTGCAATACTGAACTGACAATAGGAATGTGTCTTATCAATCGGTCACTTCTTTTGGTCAAGTTGTGCCACAGCCTTCCTTTCTCCTCAGTTCTATTCAGTACCTCCTCATTAGTTACGTGATCTACCCAACTAACCTTCAACATTATTCTGTAGTACCACATTTCAGAAGCTTCTATTCTCTTCTTGTCTAAACTGTTTATCGTCCACGTTTCACTTCTGTACAAGTATACACTCCAGACAAATACTTTCAGAAAACACTTCAACACATTTGAATTTATATTAAATGTTAGCAGGTTTCTTCTTCTTCAGAAACGATTTCCTTGTAATTGACAGTCGACATTTTACATTATTTCTTCTCCGATCCTCATCAGTTACTTTACTGCTAACACATCAAAACTCATCTATTATGTTTAGTGTCTCATTTCCTAATCTAATTCTTTCATCATCGATTTAATTCGATTACATTCCATTATCATTTAGAAAATGTTGAGAGATACCCATAAAATTAATTAGACTATACAGTCACGAATTATTTAAATATCACATAATAGTGGTGGATAAATTAAAAATAAATTGACATCCAAACATATACATCATCCTAAAATATACTTTCATAGAATATGGGTGTTACTTGAGAATCATTAGCTCAAAATCTATACTGGAGTGTTACCTTTCTGAGCTCAAAGACTTCTTCACTATTTATTGATGCCAAAGCACCAACCTCCTGACATATTTTGCATATCCGCTCTCAGTAATATCTTACGGCATAATTTTCTGGGGTAACTTAGAAGGAAAGTAATGATTGCAGATATGCGAGCAGTAAGAATAATATGTGGTGCTCACCCACGGACGTCGTGTGGATACATCTTCAAGGAGTTAGGAATTTCCACTGCGCCGTCTCAGTACAAATAATCGCTAATCAAATTCGTCATAAGAAATCCTTCACAGTTTGAGAAGAACAGTGATGTCTATACCTACAAGACTAGAGGGAAAAATGACCTTTATTACCCATTATTAAAGCTGTCCGTGGCTCAGAAAGGTGATCAACATGCTGCAACAAAAAGTTTTAATCGTTTTCCGAATAACATAAAATTTCTGACAGGTAGTGTAACAAGTTTTAATTTTAATTTAAAATGATTTCTCGTGAACAATTTCTTCTATTCCATTGACGAACCTCTACTTAAAAGCTAGTAGCCAGGAAAACCATTACATGTAGCTGCATGAGTAGGACTCAAAATAATAATGTGTACATTAATGTAAACACTAATCGTATAAACTAACTCGTCTCACATCATTTCGATGAAAGAATCGTTCAAAGGATCTATGGAACATGTAACTAATCAATTAGCTCATTTTTACAGGTAGATAATGAAACAAGAAGGATCGAAGGAAAATTGCCCTGATGTCAATCCAAAAAGGTTACGTGCAGTGTGTGAAATGTGTGGCTGGTGAGAGATAGGAATGGACAATATAATATCAGTTTGGCATAATCAGATAACTGTTTTGCAAGTGTTTATACAAAGAACAACATTGCATATATGTATTAACCACTGTGAAGCTATTTCCATAAGTAATTATATTTCTGTATGTATGAATTAGTTAACTATTAACTATGGTTTCTCTTTGTGTTAAGCTGAAATATACACTAAAAATGTCTGTGGATGAATAAATAACTAAGCACCTAATATTGTTGAAGGTGATATATCTGTCAGATGGAGACGCTAAGCTTGACACTCTCGTAATTAATACTCTAGGGAAGTAGACTATGTGCTTGCATTGAGTTTCACCCTATCTTCTATAATTACCCACAATAACGCTGTCGGGACACTGAACGCCACACACTCATCGTATTCATTTCCACAATATGCTTATACGTGCGGCTCATCGAAGACAAGACGAAGTAAGACTATGATAGGGGATCCCTCGCTTTATAATGTAATGAGCGTAAGAATTCTCTAATTTGTAAAGCAGGCAAAGAAAGACGTACCTATGAATCTTCAGCTTTTCCGGTGGACTGTCAGCTGATAAGAGTCGGGCTAACATTCTGAGGACACGTATAAATTTCAAAGATTAAAGAGTTAACTGGTTCCATAACAAGGCACTAAGAGAGAGAAGCGTAGTATACTGCGATACACCCGCCCATATTGTACGGGATTTCTGAGTGTAACGTAACGAGAATTAAAAGTCCTCTCAGTGAAGACGCAGTACACTTGTATTGCAGCTTCACATGTGGTGACTGGTTTGAAGATTAAAGAGACTGCCTTAGAGTTTCCTTCTTATTTTTTCTGGTACAACGTTTTGTATACCCTGTCAACTACTTATTTCCAGTTTCGTCATCTAGTACCGAGGAGCGCATTAATAGCTATAAACTGCTGAAAACGGACTCTAATTTGTGAATATTTTCTCAATATCAGACTGTACTAAATTATAAAAGCTTGTGCAATCACTCTTTCCTGCGATATTCACTACGGAACAAGTAGTGAAAACTCTAGACGGTTACACTTAACCAAGGGTACTTGTGTGAGTTGCACGTGCAATGTTGACCATGTCAGCTTCTCACAAGCCAAGTTATGGCGGTTGCGGGCAGACATGTTTCCTAACTATGCTACACTGTGTCAACACCGTCGGCTCCCATGTATGCACGTCAGTCCCTCACATCAGAGGATCAAGTACATGTCATGTCATCAACATCGCAACACAAGGTCTCACCTATTATCTTAGCTCTGCCCATCCATAAAACAAAAACATTCACGAATTCCTTCACTGCTGCTGCTGTCCGCCTCTGTAACAAGTTGTCTTGCACTCTGCGCACTATTCAGTATGCTCTTCCATTTAAGAAAAATCTGAAACTCTGTCTTTTCTCAGTTTCCTCAAGCTTTTCTAAAAATGGACGCACGTGAACAGCTTTTTCTGTATAAAGCAGTAAAGCAAATGTTTTCTATCTTTGGCCAGTTATCCCTCTTTCTGTTTCTTTTTCAGACTCAGTCACGCCACTGTCTTTGATCCTGTCTTGATGACTAGCTTTTGTATCATGTCCCTCTTTCTCCCCATCTGTTATGTCCATTGCTGGCGGTACCCTCAAGTCAAACCTAAAGCTAAAGCTCGAACTTCCGGCCCTGTCAAGCCATTCAATAGCGACCAACCACCGTCTAGTCCTCTGCCAATGCCGTCATTCGGTTACGGTGAGGAGGAGCGTGTGCCAGCACACGGCTCTCCCAGCCGTTGTCGGCTTGGCAGAACTTGGCGTCGCTACTCATTACTCAAACAGTTCCTCTGTTGGCTGAGGGCACCATGGTCCAGTCCCATTACCAAAGAAAAATCCCTGGCAGAACCGGAAATCGAACCAAGGGCCGTGCTAGTCTTCTCTGTATCGTTCCAATTTTAGTATATGCACCACTGAAGCGAGTACAAACTGACCTACAGAGGCGGCCTTCAGGTTAAACCTCCCCTATTGTAAGCTGTACTTGTTCTGCTTCTTTTAAATTAATATAAACTCAGTGGTTTTTCTACTATCGCTGGTACTGTGTTCACAGTTTATGTTGTATCCCAAACTAAATGTAAGTCTTTTTCTAACAATGTTACAATGCACATAATGTAAAATATGTGGAGGGCCTAATTAGATGTAAGCCAGAATCTGATGGCCATAATGTTGACAGGATAAAGAAACCAATATACAAATAAATAAAAATGAATTAAAAAAATGGTTTGCACGGGCACCAAGTACATATCTCTGTTTAGTTCTAATTCTATAAAGGAAAAAAACACGAACAGACTCTCCAGTAGTGACTACAAACGACCAAATCCACTTAAGGGAAGTTACACAAGAGTTTAACGTCTTGGTAAATCCCATTAAGCCAGCACTATCCGACTCTGCCGTAGTCCCACGATGGTAATAGCTTCGTTTTTCTGTACAAAAATTGCAGTCAGTTTTCATAATTATGTTAGCAAAGTTTTCTTATACTTTTGAAATATTACGAGTAGTAAGTTCAATAAAGGCATTTGTGAACAGTCCATGATTTGGTTATGGTTCATTGTTTTCATTTGCAAGGGAGAGTGCAGCATGGACCTCAACACCAACATGTACAGTTACATCCATCACTATACGCTGAGAATAACTGGGAAGTACTTGTCAAGAGCGTACATCATATTGCGCCCTACATTAAGGTTTCTTCTCGTTCCATCAACTTATGTATCGTGGGACAAATAGCTAAATATAAGCCTCTGAATTATGTTCTTTGCTTTATTTTTTTCTGCACGATCTCTACGTGACCGAAACGGCCTTGCCGCAGTGGATACACTGGTTCCCCTGAAATCACCGAAGTTAAGCGCTGTCGGGCGTGGTCGACTCTTGGATGGGTGACCATCCAGGCCGCCATGCGCTGTTGCCATTTTTCGAGGTACACTCAGCCTCTTGATGCCAAGTGAGGAGCTACTCGACCGAATAGTAGCGGCTTCGGTCAAGAATACCATCATAACGACCGGGAGAGCGGTGTGCTGACCCCACGCCCCTCCTGTCCGCATCCTCCATGAGGATGACACGGCGGTCGGATGGTCCCGGTAGGCCACTCGTGTCCTGAAGACGGAGTGTTAGTGCTAGTACGATCTCTACGTGATAGACACGTAGGGGGCAGAAGAATATTGGTACTTGCTGCTATGGAGAACGGTTTTTGAAATTTTTCTAACACATCGTGGAAGATATGTGGCGTACTTCTTCGAGTGTCTGCATGTAACATTCTCAGCATTTCTGTTGGGCTTTCCCACCAGTCAGACTAGCCTGTGACCATTCGCATCACAGATATTTGTGTACGCTCTTAGTCGAACTTCGTAAGGCCTCAGACATTTGAGCAGCATTCATGTATGGGCCATACACGTGTTTTGTGTGCCAACTGTGTGGTAGACAACGAATAATACCCTGTCTTCTGCTTTATTCCAAATATTTCTATGCCATGAATGACCCTCTTGTGACTGACTAATCCTATAATCTTACAATAACGCGATTTTACGATTCGTAAGAAGCAAACGTTGCATTTTCTACATTTAGGGTTAGTTCACAGTATTTCCGTCAGACTGATATTTTCTCGGACAGAATTTTCTACTCCACAGGTAAGGTCGCTAACGCAGATCTGTATTTCGCCACTACTATTCCACCAGCAAGGTGAGTGGTGTTAAGTTCCTCATCACCAAACTTCTCCACGTATCTCATGGATGCTGCAGCATGTGAAGGTTGCGGTGTGTGGTTACTCCTGAAACCGAAATTGCAGATCTGAATATGGTTGTAGAGGAACCGAAACCGGTCATGTGAATAAACATTTTATGCAATCAAGACGGATTGTAAGTAACACTGTGAAACCACTGATTGCGGTTATCCCATCGGACATTATTTCTGTTTTTGCAATGATTCTGATTTGACGTAGAGCGCTTGTGAATCATCTTCCACGACAGAAAGTTGTTCATCATAGTGACATCAACCACGAAATAAAGAATTCTATGCCACCATTCGAAGAACGTCTACCTAGAGCGCATCTTTCTTTCAGTTGATCAAATCTATCAACTCCGCTCATGATCTTGTTATAATCAGCCACAACTAAGGGGCAGAACAGACGTGACTGTGTCCCATCTCTATTCACGCGAGTGGACAGCAATGTGACAGTACGGTTGTCCATCCACTTCACAGCTGAGATAGCACCTTTTATTTGAAACTGAGATTCTCCTCTTGATAACCTACTATTACCTTTCATCATAGGAGGGAGACCTTTGCGATTCACTCCGTCAATTCCACAGGAGTAAATGCCTTTCTTCAGTAAGACAGAAATCAGACTAGGTGATGTAAAAATGTTGTCAAACGCCGCAAGAGCAGCCTTCTGATGCACACATTCTGTTAGTTTTAGGACTTCTCTTTCCCCTAGTGAGTAACCATATTGTTTTCTTTTGATTTTCCAGTGTAGATAACGAAATTCAGTATGTATCCTGTCTCTGGTTCGCATAAACGCCATATTTCATGCCTCCTCTTGCCAGGTTTCATTGCCATGTGCCGCTTCATACTAGAGAGGCCTTTGAAAGCAATCAGGCTCTCGTCAACAGGTAAGAAAGAGGTGTGGTCGTAATTTGCTTTGCAATTCTCTAAGTTTTTGTTAGACGAGGGCGCACTTTGTGAAGTTTGTCGTACTCAGGGTGGCTTCGAGTTTTCTGTTCCTCGTTGTTGTTGCAATGGACGTTCTCAACAGTTTTTTTTTTTTTTTTTACTCTCTTACTGCTCATTACTTCTGTTACAGCATCAACTCTCAGAATTGGATATTAACTCCAAAAATCTGACAGTGGTGGAAGTACATGAACGCCCATAATAATAAGGAATCCAATAAATGCCTGCAGCTCCCTAATGTTCATAGGACCCCACCCTTTTGTTGTACCAACATCCCCCCCCCCCAATACAAAGCTCTATTTTGAGTAGAATACCTATTTGTTTCATTTACAATTACGCCGAAAATATCGTCAGCAAAACGTTTTCAAAAGTAGGATAGCTCATTGTCTCTGTTACTGAAAATATGTTTTGAAGCAGCACTTTTTACTGAATTACACCTGTTTCCTTAACTGCTAAGATGTGAAGGCATCGCCCCAGTCTTCATCGCTATGTTGATCTTAGTCGTCTTGAGTCCATGTATCATCTGTAGCTGCCTGTAAAGTAGTTTCTTCAGCCAAGTCCTCCGCACATTCTTCATGCACATAACCACAGGGTACGCACGACTGTACTGACGTGGCATGAAACGATTCATCCGAGCTATTCAAATCGCCACTAGTTCCTAAGTCCGGTTCTGCTTCAGAATCACTGTCATTCTCCGGCAAAGAAAATAAAATATTCAGCATAACTTCCACATGCTTTGGATTACTCAAATCTAGTTTCTCAGACATCTGCAAACATAACGCTATGTTCAGATAGTAAGTAACTGCAATATCGAGTTATATCAGATATATCATCATAATTTGAAATAAATCACTACAGAAATACGCTGTATTTGTGTAAACACTCGTCTGTAAGACCTTGCCAAAAACATACTTTGCAATGTGAATTTGCTCTTGAATTTAGCTCATGAAAACATTTGATCACAATTATTGCAGGAAAAATATCTGATTGACAGCGTCATGAAAAAGTCAGTGGGAAGCATGCTACCCGCCAAAAGATATTGTCATAACTATGTGGAATAGAATCACAATTATGCATTATTCAGTTATAAACATCAAATAAATATATTAAAATGTTTCCGTGATGAATATATTGTTAAAACTTACCTTTAACACGAAAAATAATGAAAAAACTGACTTTTCTGACAAAACAGCGCCACAGTCAGTCACCGTAACACGTTTTGCAATACACGACGCAACATACAGAACCATTGCCGAGAAACGGAAAACGGCTGGTGGCTATAAATTCACAAGGGAGTTCAAATGGTTCAAATGGCTCTGAGCACTATGAGACTTAACTTCAGAGGTCATCAGTCCCCTAGAACTTAGAACTACTTAAACCTAACTAACCTAAGGACATCACACACATCCATGCCCGAGGCACACAAGGGAATCCTACAGATGACAGCGCGTCACGATTCTGGGAAATCCGCACCCCACGAAGCTTTTTCGTTATTTTTAAGCTGGGAAGTAGAATTCCCACCGCCTACGAAATAGTTGTAGAAAGCGAAAAGGAAGCAGGTGGAGATGAGAGGGGAGTTATGAAACTGCGAGAAAAACTTGACAAGGCACTGAAAGATCTGTGCACAAGTGAGGTACCCGGAATAAAAGACATTCCATCAGCATTACTGCAAGATACATGACGTTCAAGATACATGAGACAAAGGAAATACCATCATACTTCAGGAAGACTGTTATGTTTCCAGTTCCAAAGGAGACAGGTTCTGACATGTGTAAATGCTGCCGAAGCATCATTTTAAAAAGTCATGGTTGTAAAATATTAATACGAATTATTTACAGAATATTGGAAAAACTGGTAGAAGCCGACCTTGGGGAAGGTCAGTCTGGGTTCCGGAGAAATGTAGAAATACGAGAAAACTGACCCTACGTTTTATCTTAGAAGATGGGTTGAAGAAAGACAAACCTACGTTTCTGGCATTGTACAATGAGAGAAAGCTTTTAATAATATTCACCGGAGAGAAATTTTGAAGGTAGCAGGGATAAAATACAGGGCGCGAATGGCTACTTACAAATAATACAGAAACCAGACTGCCGTTATAAGAGTCGAAGCACATGAAAAAGAAGCAACAATTGAGAATGGAGAGAGACAGGGCTGTAGCCTATCCCCAATGTAATTCAATCTTTACACTGAGCAAGGCGTAAAGAAAACGAAAGGTAAATAAGGGAATTAAAGTTCAGGAAGACGGAAAAATAAACTTTGAGGTTTGTCTATGACACTGTAATTCTGTCAGAGACAGGAATGGATCTGAATGAGCAGTTGAACGGAATGGCTATTATCTTGAAAAGAGATTATAAGATGAACATCAACAAAAGTAAAACAAGGTTTATTTAATGTGCTTTAATTAAATCAGGGGATACTGAAGAAATTACACTAGGAAATGAGACACTTAAAGTCACAGATGAGTTTTGCTATTTGGGCAGCAAAATGACTGACGATAGCCGACATATAGAGGACATAAATTGCACATTAGCTATAGCAAGAAAAGCCGTTTCGATAATGAGGGATTTCTACAGTGCAATGTAAATTTAAGCGCTAGGAATCCTTTTCTGAAAGAAATTGTATATTACGTAGCCTTGTATGGAAGTGAAACGTCGACTATAAGCAGTACAGACAAGAGGACAACAGAAGCTTTTGGAATTTGGTGCTATAGAATAATACTGAAAATTAGATGGGCCGGCCGAAGTGGCCGTGCGGTTAAAGGCGCTGCAGTCTGGAACCGCAAGACCGCTACGGTCGCAGGTTCGAATCCTGCCTCGGGCATGGATGTTTGTGATGTCCTTAGGTTAGTTAGGTTTAACTAGTTCTAAGTTCTAGGGGACTAATGACCTCAGCAGTTGAGTCCCATAGTGCTCAGAGCCATTTGAACCATTTTGAAATTAGATTGATAGATAGAATAATTAATGAAGACGTACTGAATATAGTTGGGCATAAAAGAAATTTGTGAGGTAACTTGACTAAAAGATGGGATCTGTTGATAAGACACATTCTGAGGCATTAAGTGATCATTAATTTGGTATTGGAGCGAAGTGTGTCTCACGGAAAACATTTTAATTTCAAATACAAAGTGGTAACGTTTCTTAATTTCTTACCATATTTACGTTTCTGTCTACAGACGTTGTTCAATGTGACGACCATCTGCATCTGTGACAGCCTGGAACCGAACTCGAGATTGCTCTACTGCTGCTCGAAACAACGGTGGACCGTGGAATGTTCAGCTGTTGTTACACATCTCGTGCACTGCTTGAAGACAGCAAATTTAGTCCAGCATTCTCAGCCATGGCAACAGTAACGTCTTCAACAATTTATGACCCAAATCCACACTTCATGGCTATCTTGGAGATGCTGTGTCCCATCGCTCGTGCGCCGACTGCAACACCACATTCACACTCACTTAAACCTTGATAACCTGCCATCGTAGGAGCAGTAACCGATGTAGCAGCTGCGCCAGACACTTTTTTGTCTTAAATAGTTGTTGCCGACTGCAGCGCCGCATTCTGCCTGTTTACGAATCTCTTTAAAATGGTTCAAATGGCTCTGAGCACTATGGGACTTAACATCTGAGTTCATCAGCCCCTAGACTTAGAACTACTTATGTGGTGTCACCGCCAGACACCACACTTGCTAGGTGGTAGCCTTTAAATCGGCCGCGGTCCGTTAGTATACGTCGGACCCGCGTGTCGCCACTATCAGTGATTGCAGACCGAGCGCCGCCACACGGCAGGTCTAGAGAGACTTCCTAGCACTCGCCCCAGTTGTACAACCGACTTTGCTAGCGATGGTTCACTGACAAAATACGCTCTCATTTGCCGAGACGATAGTTAGCATAGCCTTCAGCTACGTCATTTGCTACGACCTAGCAAGGCGCCATTACCAGTTACTATTGAAATTATGAATAATGTACCGTCAAGAGCGATGTTCATTTATGGATTAAAGTTAAGTATTCCACCAGCTACGTCCTTTTTTCTAAAGTCTAATTTCCTTGTCCTGTTCAAGACCTCACGCCAGCCTGCGTGAGCTAAAACGCGTGCCTTTCGGCTTCCTCTCATAACCGGTGTTGGCTCTCCTGCCAACCCATAACAACTTAAACCTAACTAACCTAAGGACATCACACACATCTATGCCCTAGTCAGGATTCAAACCAGCGACCGTAGCGGTCGCGCGGTTCCGGACTGAAGCGCCTAGAACCGCTCGGCCACAATGGCTGGCACAAATCCCTTTATTTGAATACGCAATCCTATACCAGTTTCTTTGATACCTCAGTGTAATTTCGTACTCCACACATATCATCGGCAGGTGCGTAAACGGTCACAGCTGCATTTCTATGGGACAGGTAGAACGGCCACCTGTGTGCATTGATGGTGTTCGTGATTAGGTTTACTACCCGGCCTTGTAGAGTATACACAGTGTACAAAAAATGTATGGCTAAACTTTCGGTTGGTTCAAATGGCTCTGAGCACTATGGGACTTAACTGCTGAGGTCATCAGTCCCCTAGAACTTAGAACTACTTAAACCTAACTAACCTAAGGACATCACACACTTCCATGCCCGAGGCAGGATTCGAGCCTGCGACCATAGCGGTCGCGCGGTTCCAGACTGTAGCGCCTAGAACCGCACGGCCACTCTGGCCGGCTAAAATTTCGGGAAACAGTCCTCAACGTAGAGGAACAAAATGTTTTGTGTGGACGTGGATCCAGAAACGTGTTATTTCCATGCTACAGCTTAGTTTCTATAACTCTCAACACATTAATCGTGGGAAACACACAGGGAATGAATCTATCGGCGCAGTATGAAAGACTTTCCTAAATGAAGTGTTCAAAACGTCCACCTTATGCAAATATGCATGCATCTAACCGCCGTCGAGTTGAATCCCTGATGGGCTGTTTGAGAGGCGTGGCCACTGTGAAGAACACGGACATGCTGCATGCTCGCGCGAGACGGCGTTATTAGTACGGGTTTGAACGTCACCTCCAGGTGCGTTTCCATTTGACTGAGATTTGTGGAGCATTCAGATTTAGATTCTGCACTGCATAAGAGTGTGAGGGGAGACATAATTGTCGTAAGTCTTCCAGTCGACCTCGTGTGACCACCACAAGAGAGGGTCGTCATATTGTGCACCTGTCACATCGGTTCTCTTCGTATCTTCGCCTGCCATCCTAAAACAAGTAATAGACTACCTACAACATCGTGTATCGATCCACACTATTAGTTGGAGAGTGGCAGTAACCAGACTAGAAAATTGTTGTCGCCTGCGTAGGCTGCCATCAACACCACAAAACAAATAGCTGCATTCGCGGTGGTGCCTTAACCGGGAAGCAAGGGCAGTTTAGTAATGGTGTCGCATCTTGTTCAGCGATGAATCGCTGTTCCGCACTACCCAGGCCGGCCATCGCAGGGGACATGGTGAGAGGTTTTTTCTTCCACTGTTTAGCGGGGGCAGAGCGTTGTTACTCATCGCGTCATGTATGGTGAGCCATTGAGTATAACTTCAGGGATTGAGGGAATTCTGACGGCACAACGGCTCATCATTGATACCCTGCGTTCTCATATGTTACCTCTCGTGCGGCATCTTCAACAGGACTGTGCTCACCCTCCTGGGAGCAATTCCCAAATCGGCAGTTAATTCCAACTTCTGAATCATATCTCTCCGTATTCCCTTAAATCTAGCGAAGAGCAGCAGCGCTATTGCTGTTGTTTTTATAAAACAACTTTGCGAGTATAGTCATGCATACATTGTCCAGACCCTTGCTGACTGTCTGCAGCTGTAATGCAGACTAATGCTAGCGTTTCAACCCGACATCACCGTACCAGTACCAGTATTTAAGGCCACTAACACTACTAAAAACGTAAATCCTGCAGCGCACCGTCTGAACATCATTCATATAAAGTTGGATACCCATACCGTAAATAGTTTTCCGTCTACACTGGTTCGAGTAGCCAAGGTTTAATAATGACCAACCTGTACAGTAAAGCGATCTTATTGTCTGTTCGGTGGAAGTTTAAATATAGTGAGACGAGTTTTAAAACTGGAGTGTGTGCTTTGGGACGGAGCACGTTAGAATAATTAGTAGCGAAGTGAGGAGAAGGCGGAGGCAGAGGCGGCGTGGAATGCGGCGCCGGCGCGGATCTCGGCGTCAATTAGCCGCTCTCCGCTCTCCGCACTACGCACGCAGCGCCGCCGCACGAACAGCCGGCCTTACCGCAATGTTCTCGGAATAACGGGCCCCAACACTTGGGAAAACTCAAACTTTAACATTCGCACGCTACCAAGTAAACTCACCGATCGTATTTGTGTCAAGCCGTATACACTTTGACTGTGACATTCAGCGTCTCCACGTAAGAGAGGCAGTCATACATTTTTAATAATCGCTTCACAAAATGAAGCTATATAAACAATTGTTTCTTTACTATTAAACAGGAAACACTTCCTAATGAGCTGCAAAATTATATTTATTTGGCCACGAACCGGCTTAGGCTTCTTCCGATGACAATTGAACATCGCAAACACAGATAACATGACATACGACTTACGAAGATATAATTTACACAGATCTTTTGTATCTTCTGTGTAAATTATATCTGTGTAAGTCGTATGTCATGTTATCTGTGGCCGGCCGAAGTGGCCGTGCGGTTAAAGGCGCTGCAGTCTGGAACCGCAAGACCGCTACGGTCGCAGGTTCGAATCCTGCCTCGGGCATGGATGTTTGTGATGTCCTTAGGTTAGTTAGGTTTCACTAGTTCTAAGTTCTAGGGGACTAATGACCTCAGCAGTTGAGTCCCATTGTGCTCAGAGCCATTTGAACCTTTTTTTTTTTTTTGTTATCTGTGTTTACGATGTTTAGTTGTTTACATAGCAAAGGATTACATTTTTTATCACTGATTAATATTTGCATCAAACTGTCCTAACATGCAAGACCATGCCGCACAGTGACTCCGGCTCGCAACACTAGTTCAAGTTGAATCAGTGGTCTGGTACTCATAGAATTCCTATTTGATTAATAAGCCACATGGGTAAAATGGGCATCGCAATACGACATACCACTCCTTTCACTAAAGTATCACGATGAAGCGGTCCTGCTCGTAGATTGTCTGGGGTTGGGGCAACAGTTTTGTATCAGCATGTACCATCCTTGCAAACATATAGGGTGTTTCCGTAAGAGCATTCAAAAATTTAATAGGACATAGAAGATGCTCCAGTCTGTCCGCAGCTCGTGGTCTAGTGGTTAGCGTTGCTGCCTCTGGATAACGGGGTCCCATGTTCGATTCCCGGCCGGTTTGGGGATATTTCCTGCCCAGGGACTGGATGTTTGTGTTGTCCTTCTTGTTTCTTCATTATCATCATCATTCGTGACAGTGGCTAAATTGGATTGAGTAAAAATTGGGACTTCGTACGGCCGCTGATGATCCCGCAGTTGAGTGCCCCACAAACCCACAAACCAAACATCATCATCGTTACTGAAGAGTTTGAGGTAGGGAACGTGGAGTTGGAGAAGCCAGCTTAAGGATATAATAGGAATAAAATCACATTGGTGTGTACTTTTTTATTTATATAAGTTACAGTTAACTGCAAATAACATCGTTGGAACAATGAACGTATTATTTGCACTGAATCTTACAAAATATGCTGAAAGTGACAGCCATCAACCTCAATGCAAACATGGCATTGGCGAACAAGATTCTGCCATACCCTGACATATATCCCTGGTGTGTATGGAATCACATCACAGACAGCTACAGTTCTGGCAACTAATTCTATCTCCGTATCCACAGGGGTCTCATACACAAGTGACTTTAAATATTCCCAGAGGAAATAATGAAGGGGATTCAGGTCAGGTACATCTACATCTACGTGATTACTCTGCTATTGACAATAAAGGGCCTGGCAGAGGGTTCAATGAACCACCTTCAAACTGTCTTCTACCGTTGCACTCTCGAACGGTGCGCGGGAAAAACGAGCACTTAATTTTTTCTGTGTGAGCCCTGATTTCTCTTATTTTATCGTGATGATCATTTCTCCCTATCTAGGTGGGTGGCAACAGAATGTTTTCACAATCGGAGGAGAAAACTGGTGATTGAAATTTCACGAGAAGATCCCTTCGCAGGCCATAGAATAGGACCTCTGCTTCCAATCCAGCGACCGGGAAATACAGCACTGAGATAGTTGCGGACATCCACACTGAAGTGTGCCGTCATGTTGTATCCACATCCTCTGATGACAGCCAAGGGTACGTTCTCCAACAACTCAGGTAGAACTCTTTGCATGAGCCTCAAGTACAGGTGGCCATTCAGTCGACCAGGTAGACGATATGGCCAATGAGACTGTCGCCTACAGTGCCGGCACCAATAAATAGCATCACCATCAAATGAGACCTTGTTAGTAAACAGCACGATTTGGAAGAAATATGGTCGATGATCCACTGTTGGCGCATTCACTGACAGTATGCAATCCGTGGTGCAAATTCAGTCACAAGCATTGCATGGACTCGTTGTGGGTGATAGGGGTGTAATTGTTGTTCGTAGAGTACTCTCCACACGCTAGTATCTGCAGCTCCCACTTCAGGTGCAATGCGACGAGTACTTCTAGTGGGGTCCGTGCAATACGTTCCAGAAACTCCTCTTCAAAATCGGGCGTGCAAGTGGTCCCCATGTTGCCAAGTACCAAGGTCTTTTTTTTCTTTTTTTTTCTTTCCAATGAACCAGTCTCACGCATTCTTCGATCGCGAGAAATAAATACTCGTCGTGACTGATGATGCTTGTTAGGAAATCGTTCCTGTACAGCGTTTCAGCAGTGAGGGCATTGCAACGTAGTTCCCCATACACAAGGCGCGTGTCAGTGAGTTCTGCGAAACTGTAACGGTACTGCTCCATCGTATTGTACTGTACGTCTCTGAATAGTGCTGAGTAATGAATGGGTCTGTCGTTGATTCATAGCACGTTCTGTCATGGAAATACACTCCTGGAAATTGAAATAAGAACACCGTGAATTCATTGTCCCAGGAAGGGGAAACTTCATTGACACATTCCTGGGGTCAGATACATCACATGATCACACTGACAGAACCACAGGCACATAGACAAAGGCAACAGAGCATGCACAATGTCGGCACTAGTACAGTGTATATCCACCTTTCGCAGCAATGCAGGCTGCTATTCTCCCATGGA
The DNA here is from genome assembly GCF_023864275.1 of Schistocerca cancellata. Taxonomy (NCBI): domain Eukaryota; kingdom Metazoa; phylum Arthropoda; class Insecta; order Orthoptera; family Acrididae; genus Schistocerca; species Schistocerca cancellata. Next base: position 773,962,245 of record NC_064629.1, read on the forward strand.
GACGATCGTAGAGATGCTGGATGTAGTCCTGTGGAACGGCTTGCCATGCCATTTCCACCTGGCGCCTCAGTTGGACCAGCGTTCGTGCTGGACGTGCAGACCGCGTGAGACGACGCTTCATCCAGTCCCAAACATGCTCAATGGGGGACAGATCCGGAGATCTTGCTGGCCAGGGTAGTTGACTTACACCTTCTAGAGCACGTTGGGTGGCACGGGATACATGCGGACGTGCATTGTCCTGTTGGAACAGCAAGTTCCCTTGCCGGTCTAGGAATGGTAGAACGATGGGTTCGATGACGATTTGGATGTACCGTGCACTATTCAGTGTCCCCTCGACGATCACCAGTGGTGTACGGCCAGTGTAGGAGGTCACTCCCCACGCCATGATGCCGGGTGTTGGCCCTGTGTGCCTCGGTCGTATGCAGTCCTGATTGTGGCGCTCACCTGCACGGCGCCAAACACGCATACGACCATCATTGGCACCAAGGCAGAAGCGACTCTCATCGCTGAAGACGACACGTCTCCATTCGTCCCTCCATTCACGCCTGTCGCGACACCACTGGAGGCGGGCTGCACGATGTTGGGGCGTGAGCGGAAGACGGCCTAACGGTGTGCGGGACCGTATCCCAGCTTCATGGAGACGGTTGCGAATGGTCCTCGCCGATACCCCAGGAGCAACAGTGTCCCTAATTTGCTGGGAAGTGGCGGTGCGGTCCCCTACGGCACTGCGTAGGATCCTACGGTCTTGGCGTGCATCCGTGCGTCGCTGCGTTCCGGTCCCAGGTCGACGGGCACGTGCACCTTCCGCCGACCACTGGCGACAACATCGATGTACTGTGGAGACCTCACGCCCCACGTGTTGAGCAATTCGGCGGTACGTCCACCCGGCCTCCCGCATGCCCACTATACGCCCTCGCTCAAAGTCCGTCAACTGCACATAGGGTTCACGTCCACGCTGTCGCGGCATGCTACCAGTGTTAAACACTGCGATGGAGCTCCGTATGCCACGGCAAACTGGCTGACACTGACGGCGGCGGTGCACAAATGCTGCGCAGCTAGCGCCATTCGACGGCCAACACCGCGGTTCCTGGTGTGTCCGCTGTGCCGTGCGTGTGATCATTTCTTGTACAGCCCTCTCGCAGTGTCCGGAGCAAGTATGGTGGGTCTGACACACCGGTGTCAATGTGTTCTTTTTTCCATTTCCAGGAGTGTATGTAAATACGATACAACAGAGCCATCTTATGGACAACTAAAGTAAACAAACTTGCATCATGACTTGCTAGTAATCAGGCTCGCCGTCCTTGTTTCTTTGCAGGAAATAAAGAATAGACATGTAAATAAACAGTACGTGAAACCTTGTACGTATGTTAGTTATAACAAGCTGGAAATCACTAATGCTAGACAAAGCGGTAGACAAGTTTACTTCCACATCTCTTTAAGCTGGCCTCTCCAACGCCATTTTCCCTACCTCAAATTGTTCAGCCATGTATTCGCTATGTCCTGTTACGTTTTTGCAAGCTCTTACGGAAACATCCTTTGTATGAGGCACTCGTGTTCACAGTTTACAACACCTCTCTACAATGAAATTTGTGTCCTCCAACACCGTTCGGAAAAAAATCTCTTCAGTCTCAGACTCTTTCGGCTGTTATCATCGAGATATCCTGTAGTTCTGGACTTAACGAACAACAGTCAAACAAAAGCTGGCCTGAGTGGCCGAGCGGTTCTAGGCACTACAGTCTGGAACCACGCGACCGCTACGGTTGCAGGTTCGAATCCTGCCTCGGGCATCGATGTGTGTGATGTCCTTAGGCTAGTTAGGTTTAAGTAGTTCTAAGTTCTAGGGGATTGATGACCATAGCTAAGTCCCATAGTGCTCAGAGCCATTTGAACCATTTTTTCAAACAAAAACAAGAAAACAAATCACTAACGTCCATGCTCCCTTCTGTATCGCAGAGTAAAGAGGTATTTAATCAAGTTAAGGGGCTCCGTCAGCTCTACCGTGGTAACAAGTTTTCATAAGCTTCCCTGTAACAGTTTCGGACAGCCAAAAGTCTATCAACTGCTACTGCGAAGACTTGTCATTCTCCACAACATACATGTTTGCCTTGGGAAATAACGTGCTCCTTTTCCCTGATGGAAATGATGTTTATAATTGCTGCTAACCACTAACTTGGCTCACAGTCGCAGGTGCAGTTGAAATGTAACATGAAAGTGGATAGAGTAACTTACAAACAACGGTCATAGTTTTTAACGCAAGTTATGTTATACGGGCACCATGCACAATCTAAACATGTGTTACAGTTTCTAAAATGAACATCGGAAGTAAAGAAACACACCCTAATCATTTAAGGACCGGCTGTTCGGGAACGAATCTGATATATTCGTCGAAGTTCATTCATCGTTATAAGAAACGGATATCGTACGGCAGAAGAAATCATTACGGAAACATAATTATTAGCAATGTCTATCTGTGGGTGTGATCACTTCAACACAGTGAGCGTCGTGGCACTGAACCACTGTCAAGTAGCACTGAAATCACACGATACGTAACCGACATCCTAGTAGTGATAATTTTCTTTCTGGACGACATTTTCTGGACAACACTTTAGTTTACATAATGATCTGTGATAACTCTGATAACATGTTGTCTCTAGATGAATGTTGTAAACTGAAACATGCCCACGCTTCTGATAACACGGACTGTGTACGGATGCACTGACAGCGGCGTGGTGTTTAAAGTGTAGTGACAAATTTGCAACTGATTTACACGTCCCTACATTAATATTAACTTTCTTATCTTTGACAGGAATGATGAGACGTTGACTCTTTATACGGTACAATACTTCTTGGCTCATGGCCCTCCAGCTGTCTCCACATCCCGCATCTCTGTCACCAGACGCTTCGATCTCGTCATTCTTGATCATCCTCTTGTATTCCTCTTCTCTCCATTGCGTCTTGGATACTCTTCAGCCACCCTTTTCGTAGTCTTCCGCTTCCTTTTCTCCCAGGAGGTTGCCATGAAAGTGCTCTGTTCGACCATCTGCCTTTTCGCATTTATGTGAAATGCCATAATCGTCGTAGCTGTCCTTCTATCATTCCATAATACTACTATTTGTTTGCGTCCTTTCCGTTATTTCCTCATTTCTTATACGGTCAAAATCGGGAAATTCTACATGATCTTCTCAACTGGTCCATTCCAAAGCTCTAAATCTCTCTTTCTTTCTTTCTTTCTGTGAGTTCTCAACACTCACTCTCATAACTTGGTATTGCTTCCACGATGGATTTATTATTTGCCTTAAAAACGATAGTTGCGTTTCCTGCCACATGCGCCATTACAAGAACTAATGGATATTGTATTTTATGACTTCCGTCACAGTGGATTTTAAACCAAACCTGTTATTACTGTTATCTAGTATTCACACCGCAGGTTTCCTAATTTATTGACGTAATTTTGGGCAGCACGACCTTATATTTATGTCTGTATAACGAAATGTGGCACATCGATGAGATATTGGTTCATGATAAGCGCTTTCTTTGAAAAAAAGATGCTTATTTTTCTTGGAACACGAGTTGTTGCAACCACGAGCAGAAGTACAACCCGTATGATGTACAGGGCACAAACGGACAGAGCCGAGACCGAAAAATACAAGAAATGGAAAGTCTCAGTAGCGTGCGTCCACAAGCGAAGCGTTTGGACACTGATTAGTTATTGGCAGAGTTGTAAAACTACCGTGGGCTACCATATACTACCATATGCAAGCGTACACTGCGATAGCTTTCCTAGTAGCCTCGATTGGTTAAGCGTGTGCCGGCCGGTGTGGCCGTGCGGTTAAAGGCGCTTCAGTCTGGAACCGCATGACCGCTACGGTCGCAGGTTCGAATCCTGCCTCGGGCATGGCTGTGTGTGATGTTCTTAGGTTAGTTAGGTTTAATTAGTTCTAAGTTCTAGGCGACTGATGACCTCAGAAGTTAAGTCGCATAGTGCTCAGAGCCATTTGAACCATTTTTGGTTAAGGCTGTACTTGTATTACCTGTATGTTGGGTGTGTTGCATGCCTATCGGGCGTTACTTCATAACTGTCACTTTCCTTACGCATGTGATCAGTGTTTCCCCTAAAGACCGGTAGCGGTGACACGTTTAGAAACTGAGTGAGGATTTGTAAAGGGCCTGGTAACTTACAGAACATTTTTATGCTACATAGTTATTTCCCCGTTTGTTACTTAAGAATATATGGTATTTATAGCAAAACTGAAAATTTTTATTCGAAAACTGTTGATTTTTAACGTGAAAAAGAGGAAAGTAGTAGTAAAAATAAAGAAAACAATACAAATTTATCATACGGCGCCAGAAAACGCTATTTCCTCAACAAAAGGGTAAATAAAAGACACTCCAGAACAAAAATGTATCAAACATCACTTCAATACTTCGTCGAACTTAACGTAAAACATGTTTCTGTTATGCATAAACTACTTTCGCGTTTACAAATAATAACAGGGAAATCTTGCCCTTGATCATGATGAAGAGCGTTCTACTGAGTACAAAATAACAACATATATATATATATATATATATATATATATATATATATATATATATATATATATATACTCCTGGAAATGGAAAAAAGAACACATTGACACCGGTGTGTCAGACCCACCATACTTGCTCCGGACACTGCGAGAGGGCTGTACAAGCAATGATTACACGCACGGCACAGCGGACACACCAGGAACCGCGGTGTTGGCCGTCGAATGGCGCTAGCTGCGCAGCATTTGTGCACCGCCGCCGTCAGTGTCAGCCAGTTTGCCGTGGCATACGCAGCTCCATCGCAGTCTTTAACACTGGTAGCATGCCGCGACAGCGTGGACGTGAACCCTATGTGCAGTTGACGGACTTTGAGCGAGGGCGTATAGTGGGCATGCGGGAGGCCGGGTGGACGTACCGCCGAATTGCTCAACACGTGGGGCGTGAGGTCTCCACAGTACATCGATGTTGTCGCCAGTGGTCGGCGGAAGGTGCACGTGCCCGTCGACCTGGGACCGGACCGCAGCGACGCACGGATGCACGCCAAGACCGTAGGATCCTACGCAGTGCCGTAGGGGACCGCACCGCCACTTCCCAGCAAATTAGGGACACTGTTGCTCCTGGGGTATCGGCGAGGACCATTCGCAACCGTCTCCATGAAGCTGGGCTACGGTCCCGCACACCGTTAGCCCGTCTTCCGCTCACGCCCCAACATCGTGCAGCCCGCCTCCAGTGGTGTCGCGACAGGCGTGAATGGAGGGACGAATGGAGACGTGTCGTCTTCAGCGATGAGAGTCGCTTCTGCCTTGGTGCCAATGATGGTCGTATGCGTGTTTGGCGCCGTGCAGGTGAGCGCCACAATCAGGACTGCATACGACCGAGGCACACAGGGCCAACACCCGGCATCATGGTGTGGGGAGCGATCTCCTACACTGGCCGTACACCACTGGTGATCGTCGAGGGGACACTGAATAGTGCACGGTACATCCAAACCGTCATCGAACCCATCGTTCTACCATTCCTAGACCGGCAAGGGAACTTGCTGTTCCAACAGGACAATGCACGTCCGCATGTATCCCGTGCCACCCAACGTGCTCTAGAAGGTGTAAGTCAACTACCCTGGCCAGCAAGATCTCCGGATCTGTCCCCCATTGAGCATGTTTGGGACTGGATGAAGCGTCGTCTCACGCGGTCTGCACGTCCAGCACGAACGCTGGTCCAACTGAGGCGCCAGGTGGAAATGGCATGGCAAGCCGTTCCACAGGACTACATCCAGCATCTCTACGATCGTCTCCATGGGAGAATAGCAGCCTGTATTGCTGCGAAAGGTGGATATACACTGTACTAGTGCCGACATTGTGCATGCTCTGTTGCCTGTGTCTATGTACCTGTGGTTCTGTCAGTGTGATCATGTGATGTATCTGACCCCAGGAATGTGTCAATAAAGTTTCCCCTTCCTGGGACAATGAATTCACGGTGTTCTTATTTCAATTTCCAGGAGTGTATATATATATATATATATATATATATATATATATATATATATATATATATATATATATATATATCAAAGGTAATTACTTTGGTTACATAGAAGTGCTGAAATTACATGATCAACTAATTTTTATTACTTATAAAATGCAATTCACATTATTTAAGGATATAAAATTCACAATGGACTAACACTGAATGGTGTGCGGTTCTAATTACGTGCAAAACAAACAACCAAACAAACAGAAAAAAAGTCGTTGCCTTCCATTTTCTCTGACACATTCATTTATGTTTCTTTCCCTACCAATCTACTACATCATCTATGTAGTGTACAAACACTACCGAACCGTAGTTTTGGTAGAGCGCAACTCTGGCTCCCGGTAAAGCATCATCAGCACGGCCCACCGCGGGACTGAAGGCCGCTTGGTAGCACTGCGGAAACGTAGCACTGTAAGGGAAATATGTATGCGGGGCAGAGGGGAATGGGGAATCATTCTAGCGACAGTAGAGACAGCAAATAGGGAAATTTGCTGACATAAGGGACCCTAATAAAAGGCAGTTTGCTATGGCTCGGCACCTGGGAATGAGCATCTCGAAAACGGCGACGCTGGTATCTGTTCGCGGACTACTGTGGAAAGCGGTTGAAGGAAGGTAAAACTCCAAGTAGGCGACAAGGTGTTTCCGTCCACTATGGAGGTGGGAGGTTTTCCCGCTCGGTAGAGCAGGACTGGTGGACATATGTGGTAGACTAGACGACGGGGTAAGTTGTTGGTGAAATCGCAAGTGTTTCGCAGCACACCATTCAGTGCACATTGTTGAAAATGCGACCCCGCAGCTGACGACACCTACATGTTCCCTTGTTGATCCAACAGCTTCGTCAGTGGGCACGAGATCATCGCAGATGGAGCATGGATCAATGGAAAAGTTTCTCGTTACATCCAAGCGAACGGCTGCTCCAAATCAGCCATGTGGGCAATGTTATCTACATCTACATCCATACTCCGCAAGCCACCTAACGGTGTGTGGCGGAGGGTACCTTGAGTTCCTCTACCGGTTCTCCCTTCTATTCCAGTCTCGTATTGTTCGTGGAAAGAAAGATTGTAGGTATGCCTATGTGTTGGCTCTAATCTCTCTGATTTTATCCTCATGGTCTCTTCGCGAGATATACGTAGGACGGAGCAATAATACTGCTTGACTCCTCGGTGGAGGTGTGTTCTCGAAACTTCAATAAAAGCCCGTACCGAGCTACTGAACGTCTCTCTTGCAGTCTTCCACTGGAGTTTATCTGTCATCTCCGTAACGCTTTCGCGATTACTAAATGATCCTGTAACGAAGCGCGCTGCTCTCCGTTGGATCTTCTCAATCTCTTCTATCAACCCTATCTGGTACGAATCCCACACCGGTTAGCAGTATTCAAGCAGTGGGCGAACAAGTGAACTGTAACCCAGTTCCTTTGTTTTCCGACTGCATATCTTTAGGATTCTTCCAATGAATCTCAGTCTGGCATCTGCTTTACCGACGATTAATTTTATATGGTTCAAAAAATGGTTCAAATGGCTCTGAGCACTATGGGGCTTAACATATGAGGTCATCAGTCCCCTAGAACTTAGAACTACTTAAACCTAACTAACCTAAGGACATCACACACATCCATGCCGGAGGCAGGATCCTAACCTGCGACCGTAGCGGTCGCGCGGTTCCAGACTGAAGCGCCTAGAACCACTCGACCACACCGGCCGGCTTTTATATGGTCATTCCATTTTAAATCACTCCTAATGCCTACTTCCAGATAATTTATGGAATTAACTACTTCCAGTTGCTGACCTGCTATATTGTAGCTAAATGATAGAGGATCTTTCTTTCTGTGTATTCGCAACACATTACACTTGTCTACATTGAGATTCAATTGCCATTCCCTGCACCATGCGTCAATTCGTTGCAGATCCTCCTACATTTCAGTACAATTTTCCATTGTTACAACCTCTCGATATACTACAGCATCATCTGCAAAAAGCCTCAGTGAACTTCCAATGTTATCCACAAGGTCATTTATATATATTGTGAATAGCAACGGTCCTACGACACTCCCCTGCGGCACACCTGAAATCACTCTTACTTCGAAAGACTTCTCTCCATTGAGAATGACATGCTGCGTTCTGTTATCTAGGAACTCTTCAATTCAATTACACAATTGGTCTGGTAGTCCATATGCTCTTACTTTGTTCATTAAACTACTGTGGGGAACTGTATCAAACGCCTTGCGGAAGTCAAGAAACACGGCATCTACCTGGGAACCCGTGTCTATGGCCTTCTGAGTCTCGTGGACGAATAGCGCGAGCTGGGTTTCACACGATCGTCTTTTCGAAACCCATGCTGATTCCTACAGAGTAGATTTCTAGTCTGCAGAAAAGTCATTATACTCGAACATATTACGTGTTCCAAAATTCTACAACTGATCGACGTTAGAGATATAGGTCTATAGTTCTGCACATGTGATCGACGTCCCTTCTTGAAAACGGGGATGACCTGTGACCTTTTCCAATCTTTTGGAACGCTACGCTCTTCTAGAGACCTACAGTACACTGCTGCAAGAAGGGGGCAAGTTTCTTCGCGTACTCTGTGTAAAATCGAACTGGTATGAGTGACTTTTACCTACGCTTCCCAAATGACCTGTGGTAGCAATTGAAGCCTCCATGACAGCTGGAGACTACATGAACGGTATTGTTGACCCTTCATGACTGATATCTTCACCGCCTATAATGGCATCTTCTAACAAGGTAACTGTCCATCTGTCGACGACCGTACCAGAGATGTGCAACCGTTGTTTGAGGATAGTGATATTGTACTCATGTTTATGCCTCGGTCACCAAATTCATTTCATCTGAACCCGACACAACAAATCTGGGATGCTAACACCTCGCCTTCCGGCCTGTAATTTACGGCAATTGTGTGATCTGCACGTAGGAATTTGATGTCACATACTCCGTAAACTTTGCAAAGGACTTGTGGAATTCACGTCGTGTAGTATCTCTGTGGTACTGCTCCGTTGTACACTAGTACAACTCATAATGTTTTGAATCGCTAGAGTAATTGTGAATTTCTTCTTATCAGTCGCTGCTGAATTCACTGTTTTAAATACCGACCTGGTTAATGAAATTGTAGTGTTTAAGGAAAGTAATACTTTGGTAGAATTGTGGTCGAATTGAACGAACACGGAATACAGTCCTGCTTTAGCATGCTACAATCACGTGTTCCACTTACTGTGTACTCGTACCTGTTAAAAGAGATGTTCAAATTTTTATGGATGCTACTGGATGCAGTTCTGTTCTCGTCTACGTATGGAATTCCTTGGGACACGTCCAGATCATTGCCAGCTTGTTGGAAAGCAATAATAGTCTCAGGGTCACTGAAAATAGGCCGCGCGGGTTGGCCGCGCGGTTTGAGGCGTTATGTAAGGACTGCGCGGCCCCTCCCGCCGGTGGTTCGAGTCCTCCCTCGGGCATGGGTGTGTGTGTTGTTCTTAGCATAAGTTAGTTTAAGTAGTGTGTACGTCTAGGGACCGATGACCTAAGAAGTTTGGTCCCTTAGGAATTCATACACATTTGAACTGAAAATCGCGCATCAGAGGGAAGAAAGACGCAACCCCTCACAGCCGAAGTAGTGGTCTGGAGGACCATAGCCTACGATAGCCGGTCCTTTCTAATTATGGTATGTGGAACCTTAATGGGCCATCCTTATGTTGATGACATTCTTCAACCCTATGTGGTACCTTTCCGATATGGTCTACTAGGGCCACTTTCCCGGCAAGATAATGCTCGTCATAATACAGCTCGAGTTGCTCAAGGCTTCCTACGTCATGTTCCGACGCTTTCCTGACTGGTCTGCTTCTCGAACTGCCATGTCACTCTACATGATTTGGAGGTGTCTGTTCAAGATTTGTGGACCAGTCTGCCTCAGAACAACATCAGACGTCTAATCAATTCGATGCCGGAAAGTGTTGTGGCATGTATTGCAGCAAAAAGTGGTGCAACACATTATTTGTGTGCTTGTATTCAGTGTATCTGTTTATATATCTCGATTTTGAGATCAAGGAAATCCATTATCTGTGTCATTATGTCTAATAAATTTCATTTACCTCCGATATGCCCCTCTTAGTGCGCTATTTTCAATGTTCCAGAGTGTAATTCATTTGTCCAGTTCTTCCTTCTTCTACAAGATGGTTTTAAAGTGACCCTGACACAAAATTTTGAAGGAGTCAGCTCAGTTGATATTGGAAGTCAATAGGTCCGTGTCAACCTATCCACCGTTGACCACATCGGCGTAATAGATATCCTCTGCCTTCGCAAGCAGAATGTGCCAGTGTTCCAATATGCAGGTACCACATACTCTGGTGCTGCTCAATGGAAACCTGAAGGTAGCTCTATCTACTGAGTTTTTAGGGAGGAATGTATGTGCCAAAAAGGCGCTCATCCTGTAACTCTTACCACAGATTGACTCGGAAATATTGTTGATATGGCGATTCATGCTCAACGTAGGAGTTTAGATATACAACACTCCTTGTTAACTGAATGTGATTTTACTTGTACCAAAGTATCCTACAGTAAGCATTGTCATTTTCCTATTCTCTAGGTCGACATTTAGGTACCATGAAGTCAGCGCCAGCTTGTAACTACAAATTCGCAATTACCTCACATAGTGTTCGGTTGCGAATCCATGTTACTCATAGCGTCTATTTATATTATGTACTTTCAACTGCGTTAGTATGCCCCATTATTTGTGGGGTATACAATATAAAATGGAAACTATAGATGGTAGAGGACATCTCATGGACTCGCTCCCCGTATGTTTGTAGTTGCCGTCAAAGAGAAAGGAAATGGTCAGCAGGAACTGGCACAGCCTTTTTAGCGCAACTCCAAGGTTTCTACTGGTAAGTTTTATCGACTCGTCTTGTGACATCTTGGTGAAGAGCCGAAGTTCCTCGATTTGTTGTACAAAGAGTCCCACTTCTGTGCAAGGCGGTGGTACGTTTCGACTTAGCAGAGCTGTTGGATATTTAGCCACATCGTTTCAGAAGGGACGGAGGGAGGAACATAAGGTGTTAATGTTCCGCCGACGACAAGGTCGTAAGAGGCAATGCGTAAGTTCCGATTAAGGAAAGGATGGGAAGGAAATCAGCTGTGTCCTTTTCACAGAAACTGTTCCAAAATTTGTCTTAAGGCAGTGATATGCGGAAACTGTTATATTTATATCTGGATGGTCCAACGAGGATTAGAACTGCCATCTAGAAGGGTGATGACTGTGAAGTCATGTGCCACTTTTCTCGGTAAATTATAAGCGTGCAGTCCAATTTATTTACGGTAAGCCTAAGCAGTAAGCTCCACTTGTCCGATTTTAGCAAACCATTTAACACCCGCAGCGCTACTGTGGGGGTCATCGGCGATTTTCTTTTGGAAATAACTTGAGAGAAGGTTGAGCGTTGGCCTCTTTTTGCGGCTTGTTGGTTCACCCAGTGCTTTATATTCGGTGGGGTGAGCATCTATCTATTAGAGCAGTCAAACGGAACTATACATGGTTCTAGAGACCTTTTCAGGTCTCAGCTTTCTATGATGTGTATATGCAGATTGAAGCGATGACTGAAAATTCTAACGCTGGTCTCCTTGTGAATAATCAGATGCGCTAACCACTTAGCCACCCAGGCACAGTGGCTTCGCGCAATTACACGGACTATCCAAGCACCCCTCCGTCTTCAGTTCTGGTAACTGATACAAATTTTCATTCGTCGCTTCAGTCTGCATACATACAAATTAGAACAGAATTGTTGCACAGCATTAGTTCACAAAATTCTAAGTCGATGTACTGGATGAGGGTTAACTATGTGAAAAAGTTTACATCTCTTGCAATACAAATTGTGCCAATTAAATGTGTGTTAACATATAACAACACATAGCAACTGTATGCTTTAATTGGTGGCTTGGCTGGTTGTTTCGGGGGGGGGGGGGGCAGCAGGGGGAGGGGGGCAGGGGGGAGAGGGGCACCAAACAGCCAGATCATCGGTCCCATCGGATTAGGGAAGGATGGGGAAGAAAATCGGCCGTGTCCTTCCAAATGAACCTGAAGCGATTTAGGGAAATCACTAAAAACCTAAATCAGGATGGCAAGACGTGGGCTTGGACCGAATGCGAGTCCATTGCTCTAACTATTGCGCCACCTCGCTCAGTTACGTTACAGTATCACCGATAAACCACTAGTGATAGGCCTATATACACTCCTGGAAATGGAAAAAAGAACACATTGACACCGGTGTGTCAGACCCACCATACTTGCTCCGGACACTGCGAGAGGGCTGTACAAGCAATGATCACACGCACGGCACAGCGGACACACCAGGAACCGCGGTGTTGGCCGTCGAATGGCGCTAGCTGCGCAGCATTTGTGCACCACCACCGTCAGTGTCAGCCAGTTTGCCGTGGCATACGGAGCTCCATCGCAGTCTTTAACACTGGTAGCATGCCGCGACAGCGTGGACGTGAACCCTATGTGCAGTTGACGGACTTTGAGCGAGGGCGTATAGTGGGCATGCGGGAGGCCGGGTGGACGTACCGCCGAATTGCTCAACACGTGGGGCGTGAGGTCTCCACAGTACATCGATGTTGTCGCCAGTGGTCGGCGGAAGGTGCACGTGCCCGTCGACCTGGGACCGGACCGCAGCGACGCACGGATGCACGCCAAGACCGTAGGATCCTACGCAGTGCCGTAGGGGACCGCACCGCCACTTCCCAGCAAATTAGGGACACTGTTGCTCCTGGGGTATCGGCGAGGACCATTCGCAACCGTCTCCATGAAGCTGGGCTACGGTCCCGCACACCGTTAGGCCGTCTTCCGCTCACGCCCCAACATCGTGCAGCCCGCCTCCAGTGGTGTCGCGACAGGCGTGAATGGAGGGACGAATGGAGACGTGTCGTCTTCAGCGATGAGAGTCGCTTCTGCCTTGGTGCCAATGATGGTCGTATGCGTGTTTGGCGCCGTGCAGGTGAGCGCCACAATCAGGACTGCATACGACCGAGGCACACAGGGCCAACACCCGGCATAATGGTGTGGGGAGCGATTTCCTACACTGGCCGTACACCACTGGTGATCGTCGAGGGGACACTGAATAGTGCACGGTACATCCAAACCGTCATCGAACCCATCGTTCTACCATTCCTAGACCGGCAAGGGAACTTGCTGTTCCAACAGGACAATGCACGTCCGCATGTATCCCGTGCCACCCAACGTGCTCTAGAAGGTGTAAGTCAACTACCCTGGCCAGCAAGATCTCCGGATCTGTCCCCCATTGAGCATGTTTGGGACTGGATGAAGCGTCGTCTCACGCGGTCTGCACGTCCAGCACGAACGCTGGTCCAACTGAGGCGCCAGGTGGAAATGGCATGGCAAGCCGTTCCACAGGACTACATCCAGCATCTCTACGATCGTCTCCATGGGAGAATAGCAGCCTGCATTGCTGCGAAAGGTGGATATACACTGTACTAGTGCCGACATTGTGCATGCTCTGTTGCCTGTGTCTATATGCCTGTGGTTCTGTCAGTGTGATCATGTGATGTATCTGACCCCAGGAATGTGTCAATAAAGTTTCCCCTTCCTGGGACAATGAATTCACGGTGTTCTTATTTCAATTTCCAGGAGTGTAGCTTTTAAGACGCACGTTTCCTTACTGAATTACCGGTTGAAACACACTGTCATTAAGTAAATATGTCATTATTTCTGAGATGTTACTACATGAACGTCTGCCCTTAAAAATACGCAAGCAATGTTTCATCTGAATCCATCTACTCAGTGGCAGAGGACAAGTACTTTACTACAAAAGTATTCTTACACTGAAAGGAAGTTAAAAACAGCGTAACTATTGCAAAATTTCATGGAAAACGATTTGCAGGTATGTTTTAAGCAGTGGGAATAACGCATGTAGATCGGTGTGCAGTCAAATGTGCACTAGTTTGAAGACAATTTAACTGACAACGTTTGGTGTGTACAGTACATGATGCTACATAATTCTCACTTATTTTGTGTGAGTCCTCGTATACAACATTTTCCATTGGAGCGAAAGAAGACAACCGCAGAAAACTTCTTGTTACTGTCACAGACTTGTTCGGACATTTGTTTTTTAATTTCTACAGCCTCAGGTACAGATCAAGGTCAGAAAACCGTCTCTAGATAAAACTCCAAGAGAAATAGCTCCTTATTAAAGACAGGACTCACTGTGTTTATTTTTTCCAATGTTTTCAGTCCGGAACCTCATTAAAACTTGGCACCACGTCATAAAATCACCAGACCTAGCATTAGCAACCGCATTTAATGAGCACATTGGAAGATTTGGCGACATGTGGATGGCGGCGAAATGGTACCTGTCGGTCAAATGACGCTTCACATTGACGTAAGTCATGACAGTGAAGTGGTGTGTATGTGCCAGTCAGTCGGATACAATCGACATGGTGAGATGGATTCACAAGGAGACGTAAGAGAGTGGCAGAGAGGAGCTACTGTGTTTGGATATGCGCATGAACACCTCAACGATGAAGTTGACCAATTTGTTGGTTTTCCAAAGATGTCGACGAGGAATTTTTTATCATTTGCTGCCGTGTAACACAAACTGAATGCAATGAACATTTGGGCCACGTACTTCCCAACAGGCCATTGCTCACAGAAACACACAAAGCTGAACATCTTCAATGGGCCAAACACCATAGGAACTGAACCGTAGCTGACTGGAGGTGTGCAGTACGGTCCAACGAGTCGCAGTTTTGCCTGGTTTCAGATGCTGCGTGTCAACAATTGTAAAACTACCGTACACTACACTAGTTTTCCTAGCAGCTTTGGTCTGTTAACATTGTAACCGCATTGCCTGAAAGTTAGGTGTTTTGCAGGCAGATCGGGCGTTACTTCATTTACACCGCTTTGTTTGCATATTTGACCAGTGTCTTGCTACACTCCCCTAGAAACTGGAAGCGGTGAACCATCTATAAACTGAGTGAGGATATTCAGGGTGTTTCACAGTTCATGTTACACACTTCTAGAGGCTGAAGAGGGGATTTAGTAGATCTAGCTTTACATAGGAACCCATGTCCGGAAACGTCATCCAACGACGCAGCAGAGCGCCAAAGTTATAGGGGCCGCCACCTGTAAATGTGTGTATAAACAGGGTGATTCTCTGATGACGTTACAGACTTTCTATGGTAATGGAGGAGGATAACTGTGTCAATTTGAGGTAAGGGTATCTGTACCGGAAACGAACGAGTCGAAATTTATAATCGAAAACTGTTGTGATACTTCTGACAGTAAAGTACGTGTACTGGTACTGTTGTTGCTAAGATTGTAGGGTAGGCCACTTTCAGAGGTGGTAATATGGACCAGAACAAGGAAAAAACGTCCATTAAAGATGGACTGCTTTGAGTATCGGGTGAAACCTAGAAATCAGCACTCACTCAATTTGGGAGTTGTACGCGATCTCATCATTAATGAGTGGCTTCAGCTGGGTATGGCTTACCTGAGGAATCTTGGGGATCCTAAACTTCTCGTCATCAAATGTAGGCTATTAAGGACAGAGATCTTGTTACATGGTACAGGGTGAGAGTTTTGAACTGTATGAAAAAGAACGTAAATTAGTTACAAACTACGGCGTGCCCGCACTTTATTCAACATGTAAACATCACTACAGATATTCGGATTTAGGCTGTGACATGTTCGGTACGCCTTACATCGTTGGCGATGATGTGGCACAGACGAATAGCGAAACTGTGCATGACCCACTGAAGTGTCGGAACATCGATGCTGTCGATGACCTTCTGAATGGCTGCTTTCCGCTCAGCACTGGTTTTGAGGTTGTTGCTCTACACCTTGTATTTAATAAAGCCCCTCAAAATGGAGTCGCATGTGTCCAGTGATGGACCACAGTGTGGTCATCCAATGGAAGGGACTGGGATTGGCGAATGCCTGGAGGAAGTGACCTGCCATCATTTGTAGTGCCGACAGTGAAGTAGGGAGGATGCGGAGGAGGTGGTGTTATGTTATGGTGATGTTTTCGTGGTTGGGTAGTGGTCCTTTTATTGCGCTTAAGAAATGCGTAATGCGGAAGGAAAGGAAATCATTTTACAGCATTGTGTCCTGTGCGCTGTAGATGAACAGTTCGGAGACGATTATTGTATCAGCATGGCAATGCACCCCGTCGTAAAGCAGCATCTGTGAGGTAATGGTTTGTGGACAATAACGTTCCTGAAATGGACTGACTTTCCAAGAGTCACGACCTGAACGCGATGGACCACATTTGGGATGAGTTGGAACATCGACGTAACTTGCATCCAACATCACTACCTTCTTTGGTTTCGTTTCTTGAGGAATAAGGGGCTACCATTCCCCCACAGACATTCAGATACCTCACTGAAACTGTCCCCAGCAGTTGTGAAGCCGTTGTAAAGGTGAAGAGTGGACACTCACCATATTAAAGTCCACTAATTGGTTTCCGGATACTTTTGATCAGATAGTGTGTTTCAAAGTCCATGAAGGTGTCCGAGACAATTATCTATTTCCAGGCTTCCCAAACTTACATGAAATCAAAATTTTTGGTATATGACATTTACCGATTTTTAAAATTTTTGTATATTACCGTGATTAACAGCCTGTTAAATGTCAATACCCTTGTTTATGTACCAAGTGTCTTAAGCGTAACTGTTCATTGTACCTGACTGCGATGACTACATTCGAATGTTCTTCAGCGTTGGTGGTAGAAAGGGAGAGAGAGAGATAGGGAGAGAAGGAAGGAAAGAGAGAGAGAGAGAGAGAGAGAGAGAGAATCGAGAAGATAAAATCCGGTGTTAGCACTACTTCTCTCGAATCGCCTGAGGGAATCATCGAGCTTAATTTTTCATCCCACCAAGCGCTACCAACAGTGTTACATGCCTTACTCGGTAAGACCCTGCGAAGAAGTTTGGAACGTAGTAAAGCACGTTCACGTGGAAGTTAAGTAATGAGGATCTTTATACTACTGTCTCTTCTCTCCTAACCAGACAGATAATCCTATGAAAATTTTCTTCCCAATCAGGATGAGAAGGGGCAACCACTGAATGGAACACGTGAGCGTTTACGACCCCGGCTATGGTGACAAGTAACGTACTTTTAAAGCGACTAAATGGAAATTTCTTGGACGAATTAACTCCGCAAATTATTTTTAATGAAGTCCCTTAAGGGAAAGCAGTAACATTTACGAGTAAAATGCAAATTTTCCACACTGTTGCTGCTACTAGAAATAATATCAACGAAAAAAATCCCTTTAAGTGAATAACGACGTTATCGTAAGAGAAGAGCAAACTTTTTCAGTTCGAGTTACAGAAAACTTTTCCGTGATTCAGGTGTTGGTGATTGACTCGAAATGCAGTAAAACCGTAGAGCTTTCCACATAAACGAGAGTGGGCATTTAGCAAATACCTCGCCCGATATGAAAAGAAGTAGAGGACAAAGACGACGCATTGCGTGATTATACCGCAGTAATGGATTCGCCCTTCCTCACATGTTACTCCGCTCACGCGATTTCGCTCGGTAATTCTATTCCAGTTGATTAATGTTGACCGCGTAACACATAACTTTAGCCATTTTATCGAGAGGACACTAACAGTGCTCAGAATTCACTATTTTACCTGACTGCAGTAACTAATAGTGAAAATATCGGTAAACATCACTAAAGTAATAGTTATTTGCTTCGGACGAGAATTACCTATTACGACAAGTTTTATGTATTTTACTTAATGCTGATTTTCTTCACACGTCATTACCGACAGAAGAACATTTCTGTACGAAGGATCAGAGACAAAATCATCACCACACAAGAAATTTCGTGCTCTGTAGAGGGTTCATAAGTAATTCACTTTCTGAAGAATCTTTCTGGTGAACTTTGTAGTAATATAAAAACCACATCACTTGAACGTTTGTTATAACTTGGTACCGAGAGAGGTGACGCACTTCTAAAAACTCTGGAGTTGTGTCCGGAAGAATCGGCCTCAAATTCCTCATGGGCCATCATCATTTCGGGCTTCCGTGGTTTCCCTACATCAATTAAGGTGCTTTTTGGAAAGCACACGGCCGGGTTTCTTCCCTATCCTGGTTTTAACCTAGTTTGCGCTCCGTCTCTAATGAGCTTGTCCTTGATGGGACACTAAACCCCAATCTTCCTTCTTTCGTACAGCTGGATGACGTCCATAGTCCCTCATATATGTAGATGCCTAATCACGCTTCAGACGCTTGTCTCAGGTGATGGTAAGATCTTGAACCGTTGCTGGATGTTACTTTCATTTATTTTTCCAGGTTCAGATTGTCTGACAATCTTAATTCTCCTCATTACCAATTTCTGCACAAATTCGTAAAACAAAAGGAAAGGTATGCGGGTCTGACTTACATGCATATACTAATTATACAGGGTTATTACAAATGATTGAAGCGATTTCACACCTCTACAATAACTTTATTATTTGAGATATTTTCACAATGCTTTGCACACACATACAAAAACTCAAAAAGTTTTTTTAGGCATTCACAAATGTTCGATATGTGCCCCTTTAGTGATTCGGCAGACATCAAGCCAATAATCAAGTTCCTCCCACACTCGGCGCAGCATGTCCCCATCAATGAGTTTGAAAGCATCGTTGATGCTTTAAACTGCGCATATCATCGCCGAATGGAGTTAGCAGTTGGTGGATCTTTGTTCAACTTCGTCCTGAAGTGTCGTTGCACTGTTATGACTGACTGATGTGAGTGCATTTCAAGCACGACATACGCTTTCTCGGCTCCTGTCGCCATTTTGTCTCACTACGATCTCGAGCGCTCTGGCGGCAGAAATCTGAAGTGCAGCTTCAGCCGAACAAAACTTTATGAGTTTTTCTACGTATCTGTAGTGTGTCGTGACCATATGTCAATGAATGGAGCTACAGTGAATTTATGAAATCGCTTCAATCATTTGTAATAGCCCTGTACGAGGGTCACTCCAAAAGAAATGCACACTATTTTCTTTAATACATCTTTTATTCTACATGTTTGAAAGCTCTACAGTGTGTAGATACGTCCTTTAGGAACAATATTTTTACTTTTCCACATAATTTCCATCCCTCTCAACTGCCTCACGCCATCTTGGAACCAGCGCCTGTATACCTGCATGGTAAAATTCTGGACCAACCTGTTGGAGCCACTGTTTGGCAGCGTGCACAAGGGAGTCATCATCTTCAAACCTTGTTCCACGAAGAGAGTCTTTCAGTTTCCCAAAGAGATGATAGTCACATGCGTCTCTCAGCAGTCACCAATTCGTTAACTCTCTGTGCATTGTCTGGAGTGTGTGCAGTACCAGTCCTGCCGCTGCGAGGACAATCCTCAATATTGCCCACCGACTAACTGTACTGCGATCGAGAGCAGCATCTCCGTACACCTTTTTCAACCTCTTGTGGATGTTTACCACTGTCTCGTTTTCACAGCACAGGGATTCTATGACAGCAGGTTGCTTCTGACGAACATCAAATGTAGCAGCCATCTTGAAGACACGCTGTGACGGCGCCACTCACGGGAACAGGTTGAACTAAGTTTGAAAACAAGCGGGAAGGATGTATCTACACACTGTGAAACTTTCTCACATGCAGAATGAAAACTGTATTTTTTCAAAAAGTAGTGTGCATTTCTTTTGGAGTGATCCTCGTATGTTCGTTATTTTTATAATTTGTATCTTAAGCTGACTTTCTAAAATTTGTGTTCTGTGCATCGACAGTGTAATATTACATATAAATATCAGTTCGCTTTTATTGAATTATTTAACATGCTGAATGTCATGATTTTCCGGCTACAGTATAACAGTGTGTGGATACTCAGTACAGTCCTTGTTCAAGCTATTACACTCCTGAGCGATTGCTGTGCTACGTTTGTATGAAATAAGTTTTCTAGAATTATTTCTAAATTCTATAATTAAACTTAGATACTATCTCCTCTATACCGGTCGCAAACTCGGGGCCTCATCTTACAAACGATGAGGAAGGAGGAGCGAGAGGAGTAACACCTCGTAAGAAACTGGCATTCAGCTGGCCCTGTAAGGGCCCCTGCCTAGGGCACAGGTGAAAACTGGTCAACGCCTTCCAAGGCGGATGAAGATGATTGATACAACCTCAACGGCAAGGAAGGCGGAAGAACTGCAAGGGGAAGGTTGGTCTCCATAACCTGGGAAGGCAACTAATCTAAGGGAGTAAACCCTGAAATCAAACCTATCGGAGCTTACAACTTCGGTAGTAACGTGATTAGGCCGTAACAATTCTAATCCACCCAATAACATTTTCTACGAAAGCATGGAGGGCAAACTTAAGGATATAATTACCCCAGGTGGTTCTCAATCCACTGTCGCCTCAGACGAAGTTAGTGAGCCTTTGGATTCTGGGGAGCCCACACCAACATGCTACAAGGATGAGCCGGAGCATCCTGAAACCTCAAGAAACAAGATACGGCATAAACAATGCAACTACTTCGCCACGCTGAATGTCAACTCCCTGCTCAAGATGGGCATGGTGAAGCATCTGACAGACACTCTCACACAACACAAGATTCTTATCACAGCGGTACAAGTGACCAGGTATACCGATGAACATGTCTTTGAATCTCAGGGTTATCGAATCTTAAAGGGCAAAGTGGGACATAGGAAGATGAAGAACGTCCCTCATCTGGGAAGTGGATTCATTATCACTAACAAAATACTTGATTCAATTATCGACTTCCATTCACCTAATAGTCGAGTGTCTCTATTAACACTTCGATGTTCCAATAAGATCTAGACCATTGTGAATGTCCATGCACCTATTAACCAGAACAACAAGGAAAACCCTGAAGGCACAGACCAATTTTGGGAAGAACTCGAGGACATTATCGGCAAGATCCCAGAGCGGAATACAGTTATATTATTGGGTGATTTTAACGCCCAGTTAGGGAAAGAGCGGAAATATAAATATATAGTGGGGGAATACCCAGCTCTCATGCGCACTAACATAAATGGAGACCGATTTGTGGGACTCTGTAACCTAGTAATGAAATCAACAGCCTGTAAGCATCTGGCGGCCGTTGTAGCCAAGCGGTTCTAGGCGCTTCAGTCCGGAACCTCGCTGCTGCTACGGTCACAGGTTCGAATCCTGCCTCGGGCATGGATGTGTGTGATGTCCTTAGGTTAGTTAAGTTTAAGTAGGTCTATGTCTAGGGGACTGATAACCTCAGATGTTAAGTCCCATAGTGCTTTGTAATCATCTACTAAGAAAACAGAAGACATGGGCTTCACCAAATAAACTCCTAGGAGAGTTTCAAATTTATCTTGTGGCCATTTCAAGAAAGTCCTGTAGAGAAGTCCAAAATGTGAGAGTGTTAAGAGGGGCGAATTTGGTCTCAGACCATTACCTCTCAAAAATAAAGTTCCGATTTCTACCTAGGAATACAAGAAAGTCTCAAACTCCCAAACTGACCAAGTTTGACTTGGAAAAACTAAAAACCTGCAATATGCTTACAGAGAGAATGCAAACAGTAGATCATGAATGCAACAACTGGGACCAACTAAGGGACAAATTATTAAAAGCCGCAACAGAAGTCGCCCCACAAAAGAAACAGAAGAAGTGGACAAGTACCTGCGACCAAGCGATTGCAAGGCGACAAGCAGCTTGGGTAAGATGGAGCTCACGGAAGTCCGAAACAAATAAGGAAAAGTTCATAGAACAGCGCCGGCTAACTGCCAAAACCATCAGACAGGCTGAACGTCAGTACACTCAGGACCAATTGACTCAATTAGATGAACACTTCAAGAAGAATAACACTAGAAACTTTACCAAACTTTCAAGCGAAACCTTAGAAGCTATGCCCCACCCAGTTTACACTTCAGAGGACCAGATGGAAACATATCCTATGATGACAAAGACAACTGCCGCGTATTGGCCAAATATTTTTAGAATCTCCTCAACTGTGAGTCCCCTAAAACCTCCTTTATCTATCAAGACAGTCCCAGACAACCAAATTCTCACCCTCCAACAGAAGAAGAAGTGAAAAACATCGTTCAGTCCCTGAAGAATAACAAAGCACCAGGAGAAGAGGCTATAGTTTCAGAGCTGTGGAACCAGGCTGGAGACAAAGCAATCAGCAAGTTGACCGAGATCGTACGGAACATTTGAGTTACTGAGAAGTTACCAGATGACTGGACATCTGCTCTGACCCACCCCTTACACAAGAATGGTGCCCTAACTGGCATCAACAATTATAGAGCGATCTCATTGATACCAATCACCTATAAAATATTATCTAAGGCATTATTGAACAGAGCCGAACCTCATTTGGACCCAAAACTTGGAGATTATCAGGACTGTGTTAGAAAAGGACGTTCCTGTGCTGAACAGATCCCTAACTTGAAGTCAGTATTAAGTCAAATTCAACTAACGAATAAACAGTACGCAATTACTTTCGTTGACTTCAAGAAAGCATGCAATTCAATCGCGAGACGTACTCCAATGAGAATTTTGCAAGAAATTGGCCTGGACCACAAAACCCACAGCCTTATCCAAAAGACCCTGCGTAACACTAGATCACGAGTAAAATTCAGGGGAAAACTTTCAGAAAGCTTTGAGATAAAGACAGGAGTTAGACACGGGATGAACTTTCACCTCTTCTCTACAACTTTGCACTGGACAAGGTGATCAGAGAGTGGCGAAAAAAATGGAAGTACAACGTATATCGAACGGTATTTACATGGGACACAAACGGAGGGGACTAATAGTAGACTGTTTAGCTTTCGTAGATGATCTGGCACTTATAACAAGCTCAGTGGAAGTAGCGGTAAAGGAGCTCTATATGCTCAAACTCCAGGGTGCCAAGGTAGGACTTCAATTGTCACTAGAAAAGACAAAACACTTCACCAACATCAGTGATACTCCCAGTGAAGATGGTTCAAATGGCTCTGAGCACTATGGGACTTGACATCTTAGGTCACCAGTCCCCTAGAACTTAGAACTACTTAAACCTAACTAACCTAAGACATCATACACATCCATGCCCGAGGCAGGATTCGAACCTGCGACCGTAGTGGTCGCGCGGTTCCAGACTGAAGCGCCTAGAACCGCTCGGCCACACCGGCCGGCACTCCCAGTGAACGATAGCTGGAACAAAGTCAAATTGAGAAAGTTGAGAGAGTCAAGTATCTTGGAGAATGGTTGGAACCTAATCTATCAGAAGGAACAGCACTAACAACTCGGATTAATAAGTTAAAATTAACATATCGATTAACCAAGAACATCTATAATAATAAATGCCTATCTCGCAATTCCAAACTGAAACACTACCAAACAGTTATCCGCCCTGAAGCTCTATATGCCTCAGAATGCTTGAATCTGAACAGGAAAGGCTTGACAGATAAACTAGAGATTCAGGTGAAGAAGATCTTAAGAAAAATTCTGGGACCGGTCAAAACAGATGGTGAGTACAGAAGACAATCAAACCAGGAGCTATACAATCATACTCAGAAAATCACAGATGTAGCCAGGAAGAGACGTCTCGCTTTCTACGGACATAACACAAGGATGGACCAAACAAAACTGACCAACCGACTTCTCAACTACTGGAAGAGCAGGAAGACCGTGACACCATGGCTGATAGAAGCCAATAAAGACATCCAGGAACTGAACATAACTGAAAGTGACTTTATAAACCGAGCACTGCTCAGAAGGATACTAAAAGAAAAGATGTTTCATGACAGATCACCCCGTAAAAAGACCGGAGCCCTTTGGACAAAGGAGAGACACAGCCGGAGAATGCGGGATTACTGGGCAGACATCAGGTCCCTCTCCAGGCTGAAAAGCTGAATATCGTGGTCCTTATCTGGCCCATTCGAAAGAAGAAGAAACTTAGATACTGTTTTAGATTCCCATAGTCACCCTTATTTCCTAAACACACAGTCACTGTCACTAATGAAACACGTAATGATATTTTTTGCTCTGGGAACCGTAGACCCGATATGCCTTATTATGTAACCTGCAGCAAAGGTTTCTTTTTCCAACTTGAAAAACATAGTTGTGTGTGATTTTCGTTTCAGTGATAACACAAAGATATTTGTGAATAGTGATATATCTTTTGAAAGTGAAATACGTTTTATAACAAAGTTCGCCGTTCTTAAAATTATCATTTGTAATTAGAAATTTTGTAAGGTAACTGTTTATAGTTGTCAAACATATGAAGAATGCATCTTTAAGCCATCAGCGGTAAAAATACATCTTTGTTCTCTACCGGTTTCTGTTAAATAACAATCGTCACACGACGAAATGCTGTACAATGATGAGGCACGAATACATTATCCTCAAATCAACTGCAATCATATGTTTATCCATATGCTCCATAAACGCAGATGAGCTAAAGTAATTTCAGTTCATCAGAGTTTATGGCGCAATTGTATGAACATATGACTGGAGTTGCTGTGAAGATAATTTATTCGTGACTCATCATAGCAGAGTTTTCCTCCTGTGTCGGTAGTTCTTTAACGGAAACCGGTAGAGGATAAAGTGTGTTTGTACAGCTGATGGCTCAAAGATGCATTTCTTAATCATTTATAACTTGAACGTAGTACCTCTGGCATGACTAAGATGATAAAATGGAACATCAAAAGGACAAAGTTAAATAACGAAAGAAGAGGTCGGTTCTAGTATGCTTACAAATGGTAGAAGCGAGGTAGGCAAACTAAGAAGCTTCAGTAGCACCCTCACCTTTTTATTCTCTCTTGCAGTAGATTCACATTTTGATCTGTTCTTTTTTTTATTAACAGGTTTCTCTAGTTAATTACATTTGCACGTATAAATTCGTTATAGCACTTGAAAGACGTATCTTCATGATAATGCTTTGTCTCATGCTTCTTACAATATTAATCACCTTAGTAACGTGATTGTTCCAAGGAAGCTAATTAGTCTTTCCAGTGCGCCTCAGTCATTTCAATTAAACAATCTTGCATTGAAGTATATAGTATATTGAATACAATAATATTAGTTGTAACTTAGTCTCTTGCGTGTGCAGTTAAAACTTGCCTTGAGAACTGGTGCGAATGGAGTTCCTTATATATCCGAAGCACTATTTCTTTCAATAGATACTACTTCTCCTCCAGGGAGTAGTCGGTTTAAGATAATTGTCTACGATGGATCAAGTGATGCCTGCCACCTTTTCTCTGAGTGACATCACACTTGTTTCTCTCGAAAGACTAGCTCGGTTGGTCATGGCGTTTTTAAGAAAAACAGATGTTGCAACTTTGCTCTTTGATCTTGAGTCGCGTGGTAGCTCTGAACCAGCGGCTTTGGTACTTTAGCACCAGCTGATGTAACTTTTTAGACTTGGGTCGCAGAACAGAAAGTCATCGTAGCGTCTATATGGGTCACTGGTGCATTAATATCACTACCATTAAAATAAATCACTGTAGAAAGGGAAGAGGAGGTAGATAACGATGAGATGAGAGGTAGAGTTTGACAGAGAACTGGAAGACCCCAGTCAAAACAAGCCGCCTGGTTTAGACGACACACCTACGGGATTATTGAGATCGTTGGAACCTATGACAGCACTATTCCAACTGATATGCTAGACATTTGAGACTGGTTAAACAACCTCAGACTTCAAGAAGAAATAATAATTCCAGTTCCAAAGAAGACAGCCACCGACAAGTGTGAATATTACTGAACCGTCATTTTAGTAAGATATTTTGCAAAATACTGACAAGAATTATTTACACAAGAAGGGAAAGACCAATTGAAGGCGATCTCGCGGAAGATCAGTTTGGAGAAATGTAGAAACGTGAAGATAATAGTGCCCATACGACCTATCTCAGAAGGCAAACCTCCGTTTCTAGCATCTCCAGATTTAGAGTAAGCTTCTGAAAATACTGACTGGAATACGCTCTTAGACATTGTCGAGGTAACAGGGATAAAATACAGGGAGTGATAGGTCACCTACAAATTGTGCAAAAACGAAACTACAGCTATAAGGGTCGAAAGACATGATAGGAAGGAAGTACATCACAATGAAGTGGCCTATCACCTGTATCATTCAATCTGTACTCTGAAAAAAATGTAAAGGAAACCAAGGAGAAATTTTGGAAGGAAATTAAACTTCAGGAAGAAGAAATAAAACATTAAGGTTTGCCGATGAAATTGTGATTCTGTCAGAGACGGCAAAGGACTTCGTCCAGCTGAACGAAAGAGATATTGTCTTGAAAAAGAGTTTACACAAACAAGGATGACTGAATGTCTTCCGATTAAATCAGGCGATGCTGAGGGAATGAGATTAGGTAATGAAACACTAAAAGTTTTGGCCGACGTAAAGTGGATATATGTGAGTGAGTGCCTTCTTTTGTATAAATAATCCATTATTTTCAAAATTAGTGAAGGGAAAAAGCTTACAAATGTTCTCAAACCACACATTCGTATCACGAACCGGTAACTCGGGAGGGAAAAAAATATTCGCGTTGCCCACCGTCTTGTCTACACTTAGGTTGCTTAACCCTCTGTAGTCAATACGATATCGGCTCGAAATAACCCACCTCTGTGGGCACGATCGTCGTGCACACTTCGTAAGGGCCGCTCAACTCAGAAGTAGCAGGTTCGAACCCTTGCGTGAAAGTAATATTCATTGTCAGCAAATGACCGCTAAGAGGAGGAGAGATGGTGAAATAAAACATCTCATCATCTGAATGTACATCAACATTTTGGATTTAATTGCAAACCTCATGACATTGTTTTACTGAGTGGGGGCATATATACTATTAATGATGACTCCTCTGTCGAATGGAGAAAGTTTTTTCCAGAAGTACGAACAATGTGCAAGCACTGCTTTCCTGTTCTTCGTTGTCTCATCATCGTCAACAACACAAAGATGATAATACCCTACACACACGTTTGTCGCTGCTATCTAGATGGAATAGTTACAACTACGACATCTGACTCGCATTGGGGAGGACGACGGTTCAATCCCGCGTCTGGCCATCCTGATTTAGGTTTTTCGTGATTTCCCTAAATCGCTTCAGGCAAATGCCGGGATGGTTCCTTTGAAAGGGCACGGCCGACTTTTCAGTCCAGAAAAGCGCGACTGCTACGGTCGCAGGTTTGAATCCTGCCTCTGGCATGAATGTGTGTGATGTCCTTAGGTTAGTTAGGTTTAAGTAGTTCTAAGTTATAGGAGACTGATGACCTCAGATGTTAAGTCCCATAGTGTTCAGAGTCATTTTGAACGCCGACTTCCTTCCCCATCCTTCCCTAATCCGATGAGACCGATGACCTCGCAGTTTGGTCTCGTCCCCCAAATCAACCCAACGACATCTGAAACACAAGACCTGCAAGTACTGTAAAAAAATGAAACTGGGATTGTCTACTGATGCCACGATTTGATTCGCCAAGTCAACCGCTTTAGAGTCTGGTCATCGTCGAAGTATTGTGAGTATTCTTCTGTGCGCTTATATAAATGAGCATCCCACTGTACTGCTGCACATATGTCTGGTAGATCATGCGATAAATAAGAGGGTCACGCTGGCTGCAGAACAGAAGCTGGTAGTTTCATCGGAAGCTGCTTACGTGTTGTAGCTCTTATACATGTAATTAGGAACGTCTTACGATTAAGAAGTAAAAGCTGTGGACAACAATACTTGCAATACATTTTTGTCGCTACATACCTGACAATGAGAGGCGAAGAAAGGTGTATGTCCATATAAGCTCGGAAACTAAATGTTTCATTTACCTGGTACCTGCAATCATTTCCCTTTCAAATTCAATAAATTTACATCATTCATATGTTTTGGCAAATCGAAATCCGTATCAGGCCGGGACTCGAAGACGTATAACATATTTATCACAAGCTATCTGAGCCCGCTTCCATGACCTACCGAAACTGACATTGCCACTGACGTTGCTTGAAAGTACTTCCGATTACTATTTTTGGAAATCTGTGATAAGTTCCTAAGGGACCAAACTGCTGAGGTCATCTGTCCCTAGGCTCACACACTACTTAATCTAACTTAAACCAACTTACGCTAAGGGCAACACATACACACAAACACACACACATACACACACACACACACACACACACATGCGCGCACACACACACACACACACACACACACACACACACACACACACACACACGCGTGCCCAAGGGAGGACTCGTACCTCCGTCGGGGGGAGCCGCGCGAACCGTGGGAAGGCGTCCTTAGACCACGCGGCTACCCCGCGCGGCCTAATACTATTGTAGGCGGTTCAAAATGGTTCAAATGGCTCTGTGCACTATGGGACTTAACATCTGTGGTCATCAGTCCCCTACCACTTAGAACTACTTAAACCTAACTAACCTAAGAACATCACACACATCCATGCCCGAGGCAGGATTCGAACCTGTGACCGTAGCAGTCACGCGGTTCCAGACTGAAGCGCCTAGAACCGCACGGCCACATCGGCCGGCTGTAGGCGGTTCCCCGACTGTCTATGTGGGTGTAGCTCCACTGACGGAACAGGTTTGGTGGACGATCGCGGCTCACCCTGCCATGGAGATATACTCTGAAGAGCCAGAGAAACTGGTACACCTGAATAATATCGTGCCAGCAAGCAGAAGTGCCGCAACACGACGTGGCATGCACTCCACTAACGTCTGAAGTAGTGCTGGAGGGAATTGACATAAAGAATCCTGCGAGGCTGTTCATTAATCCGCAAGAGAACGAAGGGGTGGAGAACTCTTTTGACCAGAACGTTACAAGGTATCCAAGATATGATCAATAATGTTCATGTCTGGGGAGTTTGGTGGCCAGAGGAAGTGTTTGAACTCAGAAGAGTGCTTCTGGAGCTACTCTGTAGCAATTCTGGACGTGTGGCGTGTCGCATTGTCCTGCTGGAATTGACCAAGTCCGTCGGAGTGTACAATGGACATGAATGGATGCAGGTGATCAGACGGCAACCTTACGTACGTGTCACCTGTCAGATTCGTATCTAGACGTATCAGGGGTCACATATCACACCAACTGGACACGCCCTACACCATTACATAGCCTCAACCAGCATGAACAGTCCCCTGCTCACATGCAGGATCCACGGATTCATGAGGTTTTCTCCATAGCTGTACATGTGCATGCGCTCGTCACAATTTGAAACGAGACTCGTCTGACCAGGCAACATGTTTCCAGTCATCACCAGTCCAGTGTCCGTGTTGACGAGCCAAGGTGAGGCGTAAGCCTTGTGTCGGGCAGTCATCACGGGTGCACGAGTGGTTCTTCGGCTCCGAAAACCCATATCGATGATGTTTCCTTGAATGGTTCGCACGATGGCACTTGTTGATGGGCCAGCATTGAATTCTACAGCAATTTGCGGAAGAGTTGCATTTCTGTCAGGTTGAACGATTCTCTTCAGCTATCGTTGGTCCCATTCTTGCATGATCTTCTTCCGGGCACAGCGGTGTCAGAGATTTGATGTTTTACCGGATTCCTGATATTCACGGTACAATTGTGAAATGGTCGCACGGGAAAATTCCCACTTCGTCGCTACCTCGGAGATGCTGTGTCGCATCGGTCGTGCGCCGACTATAGCACCACGTTCAAACTCACTTAAATCTTGATAACCTGCCATTGTAGTAGCAGTAACCGATCTAAATACTGCGCCAGATACTAATTGTATTTGAATACGCATACCTGTTCCAGTTTGTTTGGTGCTTAAATTCACTGGAGTATAATAAATGGACCCAATGTGGATCAGTTCAGCGAAAGTGCTACGAGCTGAAGTGGTAGCAGTGAAAATAGTTCAGATTGCTCACGATTACAAGGTAATCTAGGTTCGGATCCCAGTCTGTCACGAATTTTCATTTCTCACAAACCTGTTCATCACTCTGCATGTTCGGCATTTCTGGACGGTTTATACTTAAATTAATGAGTCTGCAACTTTAATTGAGTTCAGACTCATTATCTCCATTCATTTCATTTCAATGATTTTAATTCAGCTGGCTCTCATAGTCTTACCCTAAGTCTTTTGTTACTGAAAAAAACAAACAGCTCAGGTGAGTTCGCCCAGTAACAATGATTACTAGCGACATGACTTCACAGTGATTATCCCAGAGATTTGTCCTATCAGTGCAATTGCAATATTATTGCTTACGTCATTCGTGTACGTAGTAATTCCAATACGAAATGCAAGTAAACTTAAGCTAACATTTCATTTGAGGCAACTTTCTCACTGTTCATCAGGTTCACGCTTGCGACCTCTGTTTGTGTGATAGTTTACCTACACTTGAAACTTCCCCTTTGAATACAAAGAATAACTGTGCTGGTAAAACTTCCACGTTACTTGATTTTCAAACTCCAGAGTGAAACTGAACTTACGGAGACAGTCTACTTCTTACTTATTCTGATCATTACTAAACTGACACACAATAATTTATCGCAACGCAATCTGACTTTTAATAATCCCTACAAAAGAATAGCCGTGACTAACAATAACCTATACCCTTCATAATCACTTACCTCACCAAAATCTTCGTTACTCGAACTTCTTGCAGTGCAGCGAGCGCCAATACTGCCAGCTAAATAAAAGATTCTAACTTCTGAAGGCACTAACTACTGATAGGCATATAGTTAGCAAATGAAAGATTTGATAAAGAACAAACAATGTATTTACCTTAATAGTGTTCAAAAGTCATAATATATATATAAATTCTTGACATCTATTTTCAAAAATTTCCTCTTTATGACGGACACACGTCCAGATCGTCCACTTATATTAACATCTCAAAACTCCGGGATTTCTCTCCCCACATCCGTCACTCCTGGCGGCTCACCTCCAACTGCCCTATGCTACGAGCTGTTCACGTCAAACTGCCCAACACAACATAGGCGAAAAACTTCCAACAATGAGTCCAACCAGCCACAGACTGCACACAGCGCAGCGGTTTTAATACGGAGCTCTACGTGGCGTCACCAACATAAAAACCTAGCCTACTTACACAACCGCCATGCTCCCCACAAAAAATTTTACAAATTGTTTTGGGGAGTGGCCAATACTGAATTTTCATATTAACAGTAACAAATAGATCAAATGCACACACTTATTGATACACTGTTGGTCAAAAGCAAAAATTGTTCTCGCAGTCCATAAAGACAGTTCTGATCATTCCTCACCCTAATAATGATAGTTTTATGCACAAAGTCTGAGCAGTAAAAGAAAATGCACATGGAAGTAGTGAATTTCCATGCAGTCTTGAAGAAGCTGTGTTGTCCTTCCAACGGAAAGACAGTGCTGACTCTTGACATGCAGACAGGTAATGGGCCACCACAGAGCAAACCCACAGCAGAGTCAGTTGAAGTTCTGAAAAATATTGGTAGGTAGGTCATCACAGAGCAGACCAAAGTATTTTTTGTAGAGGTAATGGTATTAGTGGGCCACCACAGGTGCAGACCCACAGTAGTCCTGGTAGAGATTATGGTATTGGTGGGCCACCAAAGGTGCAGACCCACCATAGTCCTTGTAGAGATGGCCAGCAGCAATCCATTGCGACTGTGCGGGTGCACAAGCACCATCGAAGAGTCTTGCAGATAATACAGCAAGTCCATGAACCACCACTTGTGCACTCACAAAAATATTTTTGAAATGTCCTCAGAATCAGCAGTGCTGTTAACCAGACCCTTGCTGAATTATCTACATATGTGCGAGCACTAACAGTCCTTTTTTTAACTTCTCACATATTGTGCATATACTATGACTAACAGAAATGTGTGCAGTGAAATGAATCCCTCCTATTTACTTAATTTGAAGAACTGGTGTCAATTACAATTTTATGACATGAGAATACAATTACAAAGGAACAAAAAAACATCATTAAGAAACATAATGATAACATTAGTAGTAATACAGGCGTTACAAAGGAATAGAAATAACCATATACATGAGTGTTGTAGAAATTGTGACATAAGTAAATAAATGAAAAAATGAGAATATTAATTAGAACATCAAATTGATACATTAGCATGAAAAAGAAAACATAACAGAATAAGTAATATCTAAGCATTTTTCCAAAGTAATGAACAGGTTGTATTTGAGGATAACAGTACTCCTCATCATAGTAAATGCAGCTTAGTATTAAAAAAGTTCTACAACATAACTCTTATCAGATAAACACATAAAGACAGGAAGAACATAGACACACAATGGTACACTTAAAAACATAGCGGAATCACACAAAAGGAAAGGACAGGGTTTGTTTTCAGTATAACATTTTGTACTGCAGTATTTATCGTATTTCATTTTCAAACAAAACTTTCTTTACTTCTTGGAGATCTCCCTTAGTTCATCATTATTCCCAAAAGGTTCTATCTACTCAGATACATAAACTAAGGGACGAAGCACTGCAGCAGCACGAACATTAACACAAACAAGAATGAGAAAAAATGCAAAGTATCAAATCAAGCAGCAATAAATATAATTAGCAAAGCAAATGCAACAATACAACTAATATGGGCCAATGTGCAGCAACAAGAAAATAAATCACCAGTAAACTGGCTTAGCAGAGTAATACAAAGTGAAATTCAGTAGGAGAATGCCTGACAAACAGCAGCAGCAAAAGCAATAAACTATACCTAAACATGACAAAGCTCAAGCAGAAGAAATATTACAGTAAAGATAGCAATACAGATAAAGGGAATGTCTATTTACACCTTAATACCTATGTCACATGGTAACACTACAGTGATGCATCATAACAACTTACTCTACCACACAAGTTACCAAGTTGTTGGAAAAAATTATGTTTGCAATTCCTGTGAAGGGAAATGTCTATTTGCATCCTAACATCTACATCAATTCTCCTTCCTGTACTTCTTTCGTTTCCTAGTGCTCCCTTTTTTAAGAAAGTAGATCATAAAATTATTTTTAATGGATCTGTAGACAGAAAATATTTACATTAGTACATCTGTTAGATTTTATTTTAACCAATGCTGCAGCACAGTTAGAAACTGGATATCAAACAAAATTGGCAAATATATATCAGGTAAAACATGAAGCTCTCATTCACTAGCCATATGGCATTTCATAAGGCAGTAGAAAAAAAAATCTCTCAAAAAGAAAGACAGTAGTCATAATCAGGTGTGTAGACATAAAATATTTCTCATCATTTCATTGGCATTTCAGAAAATATCAGAAAGTAAAGCTCCAAAGTGTAATTATATGTTTTCAAGTATGAGCGTGTCGTGTTTGCGATGCTTTCTACAAAGAAATGTCAATAGCGAGGTTAATGGCCTCTTTTTTCTACACCTGTGCCTCTGAAAGGCACACACTAACGGTTTTTTTTTCAGATGACTGTTGCGCAGCTCGGCGCCTACAGTGCATTACGTCAAGGTCACTTACCATTTTTACTGAAATATTTACGATAGCAGTTTCCGATACAGTGACAATCCCATACAAGTAAAAAAAATTCACAGGTTGAAAATTTACGTTAGAAGTGTGTAGGAACAATGTCTCATAAATAACAGTGTCCAAAAAAATTTTCGTCAGCGTTGTGCTAATCACATTCATGCACGCAGTCACCCTTGATAATGATCACAAACACACCTTGACGTCAAAATGCACATCGTCGTCGCAATGATAACATCATAACATCTCAGTCAAATCTCAAATCTTTCTTCAATAATTTCAAAGTCTCTTGGTGTAAGGAACGTAAACATTGGATGACTGAACAGTGGAAAAACTTTGTGTGGAAGACTTATCACTGTACACAATGTGGCGATCCGATGGTAGGGTGTGGGTAAGGCGAATATCCGGTGAACGTCACCTGCCAGCGTATCTAGTGCCAATAGTAAAATTCTGTGGTGGTTGTGTTATGGCGTGGTCGTGTTTTTCATGGAGGGGGCTTGCAACCCTTGTTGTTTTGGGTGGCACTATCACAGCACAGGCCTGCAATGATGTTTTAAGCCTTGTTGAAAAGCAGTTCGGCGATGACGATTGCATCTTTCAGCACGATCGAGCACCTATTCATAAGGCACGACCCCTGGCGGAGTGGTTACACGACAATAACATCCCTGTTTGGACTGGCCTCCACAGAGTCCTGACCTGAATCCTATAGAATACCTTTGGGATGTTTAGGAACGCCGACTTCGTGCCAGGATTCACCGACCGACAACGATACCTCTACTCAGTGCAACACTCCGTGAAGAATGGGCTGCCATTCCCCAAGAAAACGCCCTGCACCTGATTGAATGTATGCCTGCGAGAGTGGAAGCTGTCGTCAAGGCTAAGGATGGGCCAACACCATATTGAATTCCAGCATTACCGATGGAGGGCGACACTGACTTATAATTCATTTTCAACCAGAGTTCCGGATACTTTTGATCACATAATGTATATATAACAAATGTATATGTAATGTATATATAACAAAAGCAAAACGAGGATAATGGAATGTAGTCGAATTAAGTCGGGTGATGCTGAGGGAATTAGATTAGGAAATGAGACACTTAAAGTAGTAAAGGAGTTTTACTATTTTGGGAGCAAAATAACTGATGATGGTCGAAGCAGAGAGGATATAAAATGTAGACTGGCAATGGCAAGGAAAGCGTTTCTGAAGAAGAGAAATTTGTTAACATCGAGTATAGATTTAAGTGTCTTGAAGTCGTTTCTGAAAGTATTTGTATGGAGTGTAGCCATGTATGGAAGTGAAACATGGACGGTAAATAGTTTAGACAAGAAGAGAATAGAAGCTTTCGAAATGTGGTGCTACAGAAGAATGCTGAAGATTAGATGGGTAGATCACATAACTAATGAGGAAGTATTGAATAGGATTGGGGAGAAGAGAAGTTTGTGGCACAACTTGACCAGAAGAAGGGATCGGTTGGTAGGACATGTTCTGAGGCATCAAGGGATCACCAATTTAATATTGGAGGGCAGCGTGGACGGTAAAAATCGTAGGGGGAGGCCAAGAGATGAATACACTAAGCAGATTCAGAAGGATGTAGGTTGCAGTAGGTACTGGGAGATGAAGAAGCTTGCACAGGATAGAGTAGCATGGAGAGCTACATCAAACCAGTCTCAGGACTGAAGACCACAACAACAACAATGTATATATATTGTGTCTCTGATCACCTTTCCATCTATTGCAAATACTTTCACCTTAACAATGTTCGAAAACCGCTTTCGCTTGTTCATTGTACTGTTTATGAAGTTACTTGATGGCAGATTCACTTCTAACCAATCATGTCTGTTGGGGAGTCACGCAAGCAGTACACACATGTGCACCATGGATGCTTACAATTTGTAATGACCATGATTTTGTAGATTATGATGTCATTACAAACATTGTGTTTGATTCCGTTTCATTTTTTTACTATTCTGATATTACTGCAAGCAAAATAACTATTTAAGCTTTAGAGCTGTACTTGCGACAACATATGCAACACCTGTAATTAGTAATAATGACAGCGATATTAGTATTAAAGATAACGGTACAACTAATAAATATCCTGGCGAGGTAAGGTGTGCTAGCCGGCCGGAGTGCCCGTGTGGTTCTGGACCCTACAGTCTGGAACCGCGTGACCGCTACGGTCGCAGGTTCGAATTCTGCTTCGGGCATGGATGTGTGTGATGTCCTTAGGTTAGTTAGGTTTAAGGGGCTCCGGAACGCCCTATACTTGCAATGTTAAAATAACGCTTATAAATTACATCTTTCCTCACAAAGTATTTGAGGTAGGAAGTTGAACTTTTTACAGATTATTTATTGGAATATGGGCTACAACATAACACAGGGATTTTACAAAATTTTAGTTCAGTTATTAAAGAAGATTTTTTTCAATTGTAATGAAAATTCACAACATTTTTTTGCAATTTTTTATTTATATATTCAAAAATATACAGTTTTTTGGAAAAAGGCTGTGTTAAATTATGCAGAAGGTACTGTGTAACATTTACTGAAAGTTTGAAACAAATATGTTTAGAAGATCCTTAGAAAACATGTAATTAGTATGAGAAAATAAAAGTTTTGGGAATCGAGCGACAAAGATTGGATTAACTTTTTAGTGCATTCCAGGTCCATAGGATGGATTATCTTCATCCTCTGCAAACTCCTCCTCCAGCTTCCTCTTGTTCCTCCTCCTGTTTACTCTTGCTTGTATTTCTAGACTCTTTACAGCCCTGTCTGCAGCCCGAAGGCGATCCTTGTCTAAAGCAAGCATCGCTCGTACCATGTTAGAACCTATCTTCATTCCCATATTTCTAAATACCTTGCACCTTACAATGTTGCCATCATTGAAAGTCGCAACAGCATCATACACACCAAAGTGAAGTGTTTCTATTCCAACAAATACAGTCTTGGGGATTCTCGACCATATAACACTATTTACACTTTCATTGGGGTTTTGAGTTTTTCCGTGAATACACTTTTTCAACAGTACAGGTGCTGCTAAGTCTCTGAAAATAGGTTAGCCACAACACATACTTTATCTCACATCACTAAAATGTACCTGATGAACACGGACGTTAATAATAACACCATTTGACAGCAGTTTAACAGCGCCACAGTGGGTCACGCCCATGTAGAACACATTTCAAAAAAAATTTAAAAATAGTTGTAGTCTTCGGAATTGAATAAATTATATATCTATTAAAAGGTAATAGTCTGCAGATTCAGAAAACGCAAAAAAATAAAAATTGAACTTTTCATGATTTTGAGCCTTTCCGGAGCCCCTTAAGTAGTTCTAAGTTCTAGGGGACTTATGACCTCAGCAGTTGAGTCCCATAGTGCTCAGAGCCATTTGAACCATTTTTTAAGGTGTGCTGTAGACGGTCTGCTTCAACGACCTCGGCGAGCTGTATATTGATTGCGTCATTATCGATTACACTGCTACTAAATGCTTAAATTACAGACTAATTCATAGAAGTTTGTCCGAAGTACATTACTTTCATTTATTTTGCATGCTACAAATATTTTTACCGCAATAGCATGTAAAAGAAAGAGGAAAAGTACCTTAAACGAAAGGAAACGGCAGCTATCTTAATCAGACTTACATGTTCGTCACTGTATGCATGAAACGCAGAGATTCAACGATACTTCACGTCAACTGATAATGTTTCGTATACAATGACACTACCCGAAATAATCGAAGAGAGAAGACGAATCACAAGTGTCGCCGCTTATGTTAATGTAGTCTACATTCAATACAGTACTCCCAGACAATTCAGTACAGAGACCATAGCAAAAAAGGCATCCGCCAAGTGCGCGGACCCAGTGGGCGCGCAAAAATTGACAAAAAAAGAAACACAAGTTACGAAAATTAACAGGGAGAGGTACGTGAGTTCTCCTACTACTCGTGTTCCTATCCTTTGCCTGCGAGAAGAAGTATTTCCCTCGGCCCGACACAGTAAACGCACGCTGTTGTCACAGTGACATTTCGTCCCAGTATCAACATAAAGGACTGACTACTTTCGAACAGGCGTCACACGGGCTATGTGTCAACAGTGCGCTTGGTTCATACAGCTGCCACATACACACCCAGCTCATGTACAGTAATGGAGTTTTTGCTGTACTACGCTACGGTATTGCGGGACATAAAAGGTTGGAGCGTGGGCGTTGAAGTAAATATACTATTGATCTGATGGAATTACATTTTCCAGGAGGCATATGAGTCTCAACTCTCTTTTCGATAAGGATAGAAGCTGAACAATTAATTACAGGGTGACAATTATTCAACTATATGAAAAAAATCGGTATAGCTTCTGAACGGTTGCGTTAGGACATTCAGACTGCATGATTGGCCGCCGGGTATGATGGGAATTAGTATGCGTTGTATGGTTTGGCTTAGCGACCAAGCCCACTTTCATTTGAATGGGTTCGTCAATAAGCAAAAGTGGCACATTTGGGGGACTGAGAATCCGCATTTCGCAATCGAGAAGTCCCTTCACCCTCAACGGGTGACTGTGTGGTGTGCAATGTCCAGTCACGGAATATTCAGTGCGATATTCCTTGACGGCACAGTGACTACCGAGCGGTACATGAAGATTTTGGAAGATGATTTCATCCCTGTTACCCAAAGTGACCCTACTTTCGACAATATGTGTTTCATGCAAGACGGAGCTCGACCCCATCGAAACAGGAGAGTGCTTGATGTCCTGTAAGAGCATATTGGCTCTGGGATACCCAGAGGCCGCTGGCACGGGCCTTGACTGGCCGCCATATTCTCCGGATCTGAACACATGCTACACCTTTTTGTGGGGCTATATTAAAGACAAGGTGTATATCACTAACCCCAAAACCACTGCTGACCTGAAAACAGCCATTCAAGAGGTCATCGACAGCATCAACGTTCCGACACTTGAGCGGGTCATGAAGAATTTCGCTATTTGTCTGCGCCACATCATCGCCAATGATGGCAAGCATATCGAACATCTCATAACCTAAATCCGAATATCTGTAGTGACGTTTACAGGTTGAATAAAGTTTGTGAACGCCGTAGTTTTCATATAAAAATGGTTCAAATGGCTCTGAGCACTATGGGACTTAACATATGAGGCCATCAGTCTCCTAGAACTTAGAACTACTTAAACCTAACTAACCTAAGGACATCACACCCATCCATGCGCGAGGCAGGATTCGAACATGCAACCGTAGCAGTCTCGCGGTTCCGGACTGAAGCGCCTAGAACCACACGGCCACCGCGGCCGGCGTTTTCATATACACTACTGGCCATTACAATTGCTACACCATGAAGATGACGCGCTACAGACGCGAAATTTAACCGACAGGAAGAAGATGTTGTGATATGCAAATGATTAGCTTTTCAGAGCATTCACACAAGGTTGGCGCCGGTGGCGACACCTACAACGTGCTGACATGAGGAAAGTTTCCAACCGATTTCTCGTACACCAACAGCAGTTGACCTGCGTTGCCTGGTGAAACGTTGTTGTGATGCCTCGTATAAGGAGGGGAAATACGTACCATCACATTTCCGACTTTGATAAAGGTCGGATTGTAGCCTATTGCGATAGCGGTTTATCGTGTCGTGACATTGCTGCTCGCGTTGGTCGAGATCCAATGACTGTTAGCAGAATATGGAATCGGTGGGTTCAGGAGGATAATACGGAAAGCCGTGCTCGATCCCAACGGCCTCGTATCACTAGCAGTTGAGATGACAGGCATCTTATATCTTATCCGCATGGCTGTAACGGATCGGGCAGCCACGTCTCGATCCCTGAGTCAACAGATGGGGACGTATGCAAGACAACCACCTGCACAAATAGTTGGACGGCGTTTGCAGCAGCATGGACTATCAGCTCGGAGACCATGGCTGCGGTTATCCTTCACGCTGCATCACAGAGAGGAGCGCCGGCGATGGTGTACTCAACGACGAACCTGGGTGCACGAATGGTAAAACGTCATTTTTTCGGATGAATCGAGGTTCTGTTTACAGCATCATGATGGTCGCATCCGTGTTTGGCGACATCGCGGTGAACGCACATTGGAAGCGTGTATTCGTCATCGCCATCCTGGCGTATCACCCAGCGTGATGGTATGGGGTGCCATTGGTTACACGTGTCGGTCACCTCTTGTTCGCATTGACGGCACTTTGAACTGTGGACGTTACATTTCAGATCTGTTACGACCCGTAGCTCTACCCTTCATCCGATCCCTGCGAAACCCTACATTTCAGCAGGATAATGCACGACCGCATGTTACAGGTCCTGTACTGGCCTTCCTGGATACACAAAATGTTCGACGGCTGCCCTAGCCAGCTCATTCTCCAGATATCTCATCAATTGAAAACGTCTGGACAATGGTGGCCGAGCAACTGGTTCGTCACATTACGCCAATCACTACTCTTGATGAACTGTGGTATCGTGTTGAAGCTGCATGGGCAGTTGTACCTGTACACGCCATCCAAGCTCTGTTTGGCTCAATGCCCAGGCGTATGAAGGCCGTTATTACGGCCAGAGGAGGAGGAGGAGGATATTAGTGTTTAACGTCCCGTCGACAACGAGGTCATTAGAGACGGCCAGAGGTGGTTGTTCTGCGTAGTGATTTCTCAGGATCTGTGCATCCTAATTGTGCAAAAATGTAATCACATGTCAGTTCTAGTATAATATATTTGTCCAATGAATACCCATTTATCATCTGCATTTCTTCTCGGTGTAGCAATTTTAATGGCCAGTACTGTATTTCAATAATTGTCACCCGTAAAATTTCTGCCGTAGTCAGGCCTTGAACCCAGGTTTCCAGCTTACTAGACAGATGTGCCAGCCACTACATCATAGTAGCATTTTGGTTACAACACCTGCATGAACTATCCTGCCTATGCTGTTAACAGAAGCATTCCGATTTTTGCTGAGCTGTACCAACTAAGGGCTATAGTGAAACTTTTTAAGCTATTATGCATCAAAGTGTTTGATATGGTACTACGTGAACTGGGAAACAGATCTCACACATAACAGACCATTTCATCGCACTTTAATTTACTATTGGGAACGCCGTAAATCAGCACACTGTATCTTACTTCTAATAATTTACAGCAAATTTTGGTGCAAAATATGGCAGAAATATCTATACAGTTGAGCTAAAGTTAATGAAATAGCGGCTTTCTAATTCCAATAGGGAGAGCCGTTGAAGAACACTGACACAGCTTTCCATTTGTATATTTTGAATATTTTTAAATATGGGTTACGATTATGCTTATCCAAACACTGAAACAGCTTGGAGGATATGTACTACAATTTCAGGAACTGCAGCATACTCTCAACGCAGTTTCCCCAAATTAAAGATTATGATCAATGATCAGTGATCAGTGAGTTTGCTCAGCTCAAAGAGAGTGGAAAGTTACGTTGTATTAAAAACTCAATGCTTGCAAAGTAACGTGGCCTCAACACTTAGTTATAGCACTTCTTTTATTTCGATTTAATAAATTTTGTGCATTAATTATTTTTGACGAGGAAATAAAATCTGTTCTTTATTATACGTCATAAGCATTTTGAGTTAAAAAGAAATTATTTGCACCGTCAGCTGTACAATTGTATATTCACTGTCGACCGTTTTCAGTTATAACAACCACCTTCACTGGAGAAAACCTTTGGTTGTGTTGTATTTGACGATCATGTATTTTTGATCCATTGATATAGACTGTTTTTCTCCTGTGAAGACGGTTTTTATATCTGGCTTTGATAGAGAATAAACATACAGTTTTACAACTGATGGCGCGAATATGATTTTTTCAAAGTTTTTAGGAAAAATGCTCTAAAACGCCATTGACTTAGTTCAGGATTTGTATGCACTGGCTCCAGAAAGTTGATATTAGATGCATGTTTGTGTTGTTTTGCATTAAGTCTCCATATCAAGTAGCTATATGTTATGACGTAAACAGACTATTTTCCAAGAAACAAGATCGTTTTACGATACTTATTAATACTTCAACACGCAGGTAGAATATTTCAACACGCAGGGACAATTTTGTGAAATGGAGTACCCAGAGCAGACATCGACTAAATTTATCTTATTACAACTGAAAATATTATCGCCCTAATATTTTTCAATAAGTCATTCGCGTCGTCACATTCACAATGTTTATTCGCGAGCCAAAGTAACGGCGTTTACTGTGATAACTGGCACGATGACTGCTCGTAGCGTTACGCGAGCGGAGGTCGTTTTCGGGGTGCAGCCACAGGAAAAGAAAGAACAAAACTGATTTTTTTTCAGGTAGCTAGAACTGTCCAGCAGAGGGGGTGAGTCCATCCTCTTTAGGGCCGTCCGATCATTAGTCACGGAACTCACCGGTAATGAAGCTCATTATGGAGCGAGGCTGTGTTATACTGGCCCCATAAACTGCCACCACATCCTTCCAGTAAACAAACACGTCGAGACGAGGTGAGTTCTCACCACCTGATGGCTGCTGCAAGACCTGCGCTACAGAAATCGCCTGTTCGTGCACAGTGGGCTACCTCTTCCCGAGGGAGGTGGCGAACCTTAAAGAGCACTGCTTCGTTCATTAGCGTCTGTTGCAGGAGATACCGTACGCTTTACAGAAGCACGGAACTTCATCCATCCACAATTTTTTTTCTTCTTTAGGACCAGCAGCATAATATACGCCTGATAATGATATGGTTATTAGAGGAGGAGGAGGAGATTAGTGTTTAACGTCCCGTCGACAGCGATATAATTAGAGACGGAACACAAGCTCGGACCAAGGAAGGACAGAAAAGGAAAGTGCTCGTGTCCTTTCAAAGAAGCCATCCCGGCATTTGCCTTAAGCGATTTAGAGAAATCACGAAAAACCTAAATCAGTATGGCCGGATGCGGATTTGAACCGTCGTCCTCCGAATGCGAATCCAGTGTGATAGCTACCGTGCTACCCAGCTCGATCGTGAATCTTAGAAAAATGCACCAAAACAGCTGCTTGTAATAACTAATCTTTTTCACAACAGACTGTTTCGGCATTTATCGCCATTGACAAATACGTGCGAATATAATTTTGGTGAGAACCTCTAGTG
Organism: Schistocerca cancellata; assembly: GCF_023864275.1. Classification (NCBI taxonomy): domain Eukaryota; kingdom Metazoa; phylum Arthropoda; class Insecta; order Orthoptera; family Acrididae; genus Schistocerca; species Schistocerca cancellata. The sequence goes on from NC_064629.1 coordinate 774,004,796, forward strand.
GTGGCCGAGCGGTCCTAGGCGCTTAAGTCCGGAACCGCACGACTGCTACGGTCGCAGGTTCGAATCCTGCCTCGGGCATGGATGTGTGTGATTTCCTTAGATTAGTTAGGTTTAAGTAGTTCTGAGTTCTAGGGGACTGATGACCTCAGATGTTAAGTCTCATAGTGCTCAGAGTCATTTGAACCATTTGAGAACCTGTATAAAGGTAAATGTCACTAATATTGAAGTGACTATATTGTACTCACGTCTAGACTGATGTGACGTGCATATTATATCGTTAGCGAACTGTCTTATAACCGTCACTGTTCTTATAGAATGGTGAATGGCGTAAATATATTGAAAATAAAACGTTAATTATGTGTGACAGTAGTTTAACAGTTACGCTCTTATGACGCTATATGTTTACAACGATTATGCAGGCGGACAGCGATGTTATTTCATTAACTAAAATTTATTACGATTATCTTTGGTTGTTGCATAAGTTACTTCCGATTTATCCATTTTCGCTCCCTAAAAGTTCAGTGAAGTTTTTGAGGTAGTACTTGTGTCTAAATTCTATGTGCTCGTTTAATATTTCTTGTAGGTATACAGAATACCAAGAGGTTTTGCAATGAACATCCTTGAAGAATTGGAAAGCTAATACGCGCGAAAAAATATCCACAAGAAACTTTACTGAAATTTAAGAGCACGAAAATGAATAAATCTGAAGTAGCATATGCAACAACCAAAGATAATTGTAATAAATTTTAGTTAATAAAATAACATCGCTGTTCATCTGCATAATCTTTGTAAACATATAGGATCATAAGAGTGAAACTCTTAAACTATTGTCACACCAAAATTACGTTTCATTCTCAATATATTTAGTTCATCTACCACTTTATAAAAATAGTGACGGTTATAAGACAGTTCATTAACGACGTAATACGGACGTCACATGAGTCTAGACGTGAGTACAATGTAGTCACATTAATATTAATGACATTCACATTTGTACACGTTCTCACCAAAATTGTATTCGCAGGTACTTGACAATGGAGATAAATGCCGAAACAGTCTGTCATAAATAAAGATTAGTAATTAGAGGCAGCTATTCTCGCACATCTTTCTAATAATCATATCATTACCATCCATAAGGCTTTCTGACCTTTGACTAAAGTTACATATCTCTTAGGATTTTACAAACTATCCTACAATCGTTCAAAATTGACGTTAGGTGTGTAGGCGTCTAGTTCTTTTTTTTTAATTTAGGAAAGAGTGTGAGATTATTCAGAATGGGTCACTAGACAGCAACCGCATAACGATGTGAGGCTTGGACTGAAGGCTGCTGTTTGATATGTTCTCTCAATTATTAACATAGTCAGCACTGAACGCTTCACACATTACTCTCCAAAAATTAGTATGTTCATGGATACAGAACGTATAACAGCAGAATAGACGGACCTCAACAGATACATCTATTGATTGGTAGCTCAGGTTTTACGCACCGCTGGATCCTGCAGTTTGTATTCACGTGGTTTAATGAGATATTGCAACAACAGCTCTAACAATCTTCCTGTCCCATTGTTTTTGTTCATACTGGGTTCCCTAGACACCTACTAAACCAAGCGGAAAGTTTCGTATGAGGGTTTGCTCAGTCAAGGCAGAAACACTCATTAATGCCTTACTTTCATTCGAGAAGTTTGGAGTTTCTTCCATCATTGGGTTTCATCAAGGACTACCTAAGCTCTCACGACGTTCGTTTCAGTAGTTCCAGATGCTCTTTGTAGATATCCGGCAGAAGACTCGTAAGCATGAACTAAACTTGGTCCTCGTTAGAAATATATGAGATATAGCGTGTCGGTAGATCTACGTAACCGCACAACGAGCACTGATTTGCTGTGGTGGAGAACACCTCGAGAGGTAGTATATAATAGTGCTAGACGGAAACAGAAACGCTGATACTACGTATGCTTCTCGGAGAAGTTCTAAGGTTTTCAGATGTTAAAATATTTTGACATAGTGTGTTAGCGTACTACCTGACATCCATTTTCATATGACACTCCGCTGCTGCGTCTCATCTGAAGATTGCAACCGGATAGACAGCTGCAATACTATTTCAAGGTGACTAATATCCGACAGAAAACTTGATAATGAAACAAAAACGATGTCATTTCTACATCTACATATATACTCAGCTAGCCACCAAGCGGTGTGTGGCGGAGGGCACAATTCGCGCCAAAATCAAATTCCCCCCCCCCCCTCCCCCCTCTGTTCCACTCGCGAATCGCGCCAGGGAACGCCTCAGTACGAGTTCTAACTTCCATTATCTTTGAATGGTGATCACTGCGCGACTTGAAAGTTGGTAGTAATAATATATGCCCTACATCCTCGGCGAAGATCGGATTTTAGTGAGCAGCCCCTTCCGTTTAGCGCGTCGTCTTCAAACTTTCTATAAGATTTGTAACGCTCTCGCGATGGCTAAATGTATCAGTCTCCAATCTTGCCGCTCTTCTTTGGACCTTCTCAATATCATTAATCAGACCCAACTGGTAAGGGTCCCACACAGACGAACAATACTCTAAGACTGGACCTACTAAGCAATTTCCTTTGTTGAAGGACTGCATCGCTTCAGGATTTTACTAATAAACAGCAATCTAGAGTTCGCCTTGCCCGTTACTTGTGTAATCTGATCATTCAAAATGGTTCACATGGCTCTAAGCACTATAGGACTAACATCTGAGGTCATCAGTCCCCTAGACTTAGAACTACTTAAACCTAACTAACCTAAGGACATCACACACAGCCATGCCAGAGGCAGGATTCGAACCTACGACCGTAGCAGCAGCGCGGTTCCGGACTAAAGCGCCTAGAGCCGCTCGGCCACAGCGGCCGGCTCTGATTATTCCATTTGAGATCATTTCGAATAGTCACACCCAGATACTTGACGGATGTTACCGCTTCCAAAGACTGGGCATTTATTTTGTACTTGTACATTAATGGGGATTTTGCCTTGTTATACGCAGTAGGTTACACTTACTAATATTGAGACATAACTGCCAGTCATTACACCACGCATTTATTTTCTGCCAATTCTCATTGATTTGTTCCCAACTTTCATGTGATACCACTTTCCTGAAGACTACAGCATCATCGGCCAACAGTCTAATACCGCTGTCAATACCATCAACCAGGTCGTTTACGTAAATCTTAAAAAACAGTGGACCTATTACGCTGTCCCGGTGGCACACCTGAAGTTTCGCTTGTTTCTGTTGAAGTCACCCCATTCAGGACGACATACTGCTCTCTGCCTGTTAGAAAACTTTCCATACAACCACATATGTCATCGGATAGACCGTAAGCGCACATTTTGGAGCAAGCGACAGTGCGGAACGTAGTCGAACGCCTTTCCAAAATCGGGAAATATGGCATCAACCTGGGAGCCGGTATCGAGAACCTGTTGTATATCACGCACAAAGAGGGCCATCTGCGTCTCGCATGACCGCTGTTTCCTAAAACCGTGCTGGTTTCTGCAGATGAGATTCTCAGAGTCTAGAAAGGTCATTATGTCTGAATACAAAATATGTCCCATGACTCTACAAAAAATCGATGACATTGAACTTGGCCGGTAATTATGTGCATCTGATTTTCTACCCTTTTTATAGATTGCTATGACCTGGGCCATCTTCCAGTCCCGTGGAACTTCCCGCTTTTCCAATGATCTCTGACAAATGATGGATAAAAATGGTGCTATATTTGTAGTATAGTCAACATATAATCTCACGGGGATACCGTCTGAGCCAGGTGCCTTCCTGGCGTCTAAAGATCTTAACTGTTTTACAATCCCAGATACACTAAACACTATGACAGCCATCCTTGCGTTTGTTCGATGATTGAAAAGGGGAAAGGTGCTGTAGTCCTCTTCCGTAAACAAGTTTTTGAAAGCTAGGTTTAGAATTTCGTCCTTCTGTTTATCGTCATCCGTTACATTACCCGTGCTGTCAGCAAGAGAAGGTATTGAATTATTTGTAGCTTTCACAGCTTTTACGTACAACCAAAATATTTTGGGGTTATTTTTAGAATCTGCAGATAAAATATTGCTTTCAAATTCGTTAAATGAATCTCGCATTAACCTTTTGACAGCTGCTTTCATTTCGCATAATTTCTGTTTGTCGGCGGGGCAGTGACTACGTTTAAAACGAATATGCAAAATTCTCTGCTTTCTCAGCAACTTCCTAATATGTTTGTTGTACCAAGGTGGATCCTTTCCCTCCCCTATATTTTTGGTAGGTACATACTTCTCTAGGACGTGGTGTACGATACCTTGAAATTCCGACCAAAGATTTTCAATATCTTTGTGTCCCGCGCTGAATGCTTGGAGCTGACTATGAAGATATTCATAAATGACACTTTTATTTGCTTTCCCAAACAAGAAAACTCTACGGTGTTTCTTTGGTTTTTTTGCAACTTCCACTGATATATAAGCCACAACGGCATTATGGTCGCTAATACCTTCTTCTAGATTAAATTCCTCAAAAAGATCAGGTCTGTTTGTCGCCAAGATATCTAATATGTTTCCATCTCGAGTTGGTTTTCTAGCCAATTGCTCAAGGTTGTATGTTGAGAGCGCTCCTAGAATAACTTCACACGACCTTTGCTTCTGCCCCCTGTGATAAACGTGTAATTTTCGCAGTCAATGGATGCCAGATTAAAGTCTCCACCTAAAACTAATGGATAATTTGGATATTTATTTCCTATATACTCAAGACTTTCCCTGAAACGTTCTGTGACGTTTGATGCCGATGCTGGTGGTCTATAATAATCCTAAGACAATGGTCAATCCTTGTCTGATTGACAGCTTTATTCAGACTATTTCACAGTCCGACACAGTATCGATCTCAACTGCGTTCAAACAGCTTTTAACTGCAATGAACACACCACCTCCTATAGCGTTAGACCTGTCAATTCTTCTTTTATCTGTCACTATCACTATTGCTATTAATGTCACAGTTATTGTCATTACTATTATTACGTTATTATTATCACTATTAGTGGCTGCAGCATTGTCCAATATGAGTTCAAAATTTCACTGCTATTTATGTCTGGTTTCAACCAGCTTTCGATACCTAATACAATATTAGCATTACTACTGTTGATTTCGGAGAGTAACTCGGGGATCTTGCTACAGACACTTCGACAATTTACTAACATGAGATTTAGCATATTTAAATCCTTTAGAATGACCGGTTTAGGCGAACTAACGATTTTTACAGTTGGCTCACCCACATCAGTGTCATGAACTAGTAATTTTTTCAGGGCAACAGTTTGTTTCCCGTGGAGAGGAATCTAATCTGGTTCAAATGGCTCTGAGCACTATCGGACTTAACATCTGACGTTATACCTGTTATATCTGTCGGAAAACAGTTGGAAAATATATGAAACTATCATGCTGAATACATCTTTGACCGAATCGTTCATCAAGGTGCTCCCTAAGATGAAATACAAAATTTGCCAGCGTCCCGTTATTACGAAAGCAACCGCGAACGTTAATAAATTAGTTTAAAAACCTGATATATTTATCAAGTATAACTTTATTTTTATTTATTTACCTGATCTGATTAGGGCCATCATCCCCCTCTCTTGCATCGGACCAGGGTTTTACACATACAGTATCTATTAGATACTGTTTAAGAAAATAACAATTTTAGTATGACAACTAATATTAAAATGATTTGAGTGTCTGCTGAGGTGGTGTGGGAAGATTTTACTGACTATGAACTAACAAAGTAAATACTGACGATACTCGTACTACTCCAGCTGCAGCCACTAATACTAATAAAAGTAATAATAATAATAACATAATAATTGTAATGACGGTAACTGTGACATTAATAGCAATAGTGATAGTGGCAGATAAAAGAAGAACTGATAGGTCTACAAAATAGATGTATTCTAATATAGAGTGTTTTGGGAAAAGGAAATTTAAGGACGGTTTTGATAAAAGAAAATGAGAAAGATACAATTTCAGAAATATGTTGGCCCAGTTTTTGTTTCCTCAAATTAAAAAGTTACCAGTTTCTCAGAAAAATGTCACAAATTTTACATCTAGACTCCGTTTCACGAGAAACTTTTCCAAACCTGTTTCACAGAGGAAGACTGCACTGTAGTTCCCTCTCTAGATTGTCGTAGAATGACAAAATGGTAGATATCGAAATAGATAACAGATGGATAGAAAAACAATTCAAATCGCTCAAAAGAGGAAAGGCCGCTGGACCTGATGGGATACCAGTTCGATTTTACACAGAGTACGCGAAGGAACTTGCCCCCCTTCTTGCAGCGGTTTACCGTAGGTCTCTAGAAGAGCTTAGCGTTCCAAAAGATTGGAAAAGGGCACAGGTCATCCCCATTTTGAAGAAGGGACGTCAAACAGATGTGCAAAACTATAGACCTATATCTCTAACGTAGATTAGTTGTAGAATTTTGGAACAGGTATTATGTTCGAGTATAATGACTTTTCTGGAGACTAGGAATCTACTCTGTAGGAATCAGCATGGGTTTCGAAAAAGACGATCGTGTGACACCCAGCTCGCGCTATTCGTCCACGAGACTCAGAGGGCCATAGACACGGGTTCCCAGGTAGATGCCGTGTTTCTTGAGTTCCGCAAGGCGTTTGATACAGTTCCCGACAGTCGTTTAATGAACAAAGTAAGAGCATATGGACTATCAGACCAATTGTGTGACTGGATTGAAGAGTTCCTAGATTGCAGTGCGCAGCATGTCATTGCCAATGGAGAGAAGTCTTCTGAAGTAAGAATGACTTCAGGCGTGCCGCATGGGAGTGTCGTAGGACCGTTGCTATTCTCAATATATATAAATGACCTTGTGGATAACATCGGAAGCTGACTGAGGTTTTTTGCGGATGATGCTGTAGTATATCGAGAGGTTGTAACAATGGAAATTGTAAGGAAATGCAGGAGGATCTGCAACGAATTGACGCATGGTGCAGGGAATGGCAATTGAATCTCAATGCAGACAAGTGTAATGTGCTGCGAATACATAGAAAGAAAGATCCTTTATCATTTAGCTACAATATAGCAGGTCAGCAACTGGAAGCAGTTAATTCCATAAATTATCTGGGAGTACGCATTAGGAGTGATCAGAGGGCCCATGGATTCATGAGGTTGTCTCCATATCCGTACACGTTCATCCACTCGATACAATTTGTATCGTCCGACCAGGTAACATGGTTCCAGTCATCAACAGTCCAATGTTGGTGTTGACGGGCCCAGGCGAGGCTTAAAGCTTTGGGTCGTGCAGTCAACAAGAGTACACGAGTGGGTGGTCGGCTCCGAAAGCCCATATCGCTTATGTTTCGTTGAATGGTTCGCACGCTGACACTTATTGATGGCCCAGCACTGAAATCAGCAGCAATTTACCGAAGGGTTGCACTTCTGTCAGGTGGAAAGATTCTCTTCAGTCGTCGTTGGTCCCGTTCTTGCAGGATCTTTTCCCGGCCGTAACTATGTCTGAGATCTGATGTTTTACCGTATTCCTGATATTCACGGTACACTCGTGAAATGGTCGTACGGGAAAATTCTAACTTCATCGCTACCTCGGAGATGTTGTGTCCGTCGCTCGTGCGCCGACTATAATACCACATAAATCTTGATAACCTGCCATTGTTGCAGCTGTAACCGATCTAACGACTGCGCCAGACACGTGTTTTGTATAGAAGCTACCGACCACAGCACCGCATTCTGCCTGTTTACATATCTATGTATTTGTATACGAATGCCTATACCAGCTTCTTTGGCAATTCAGTGTATTATTCCTACTTTGTAAGGATCTGTCTCCCGAACAGTAGACCAGAATCAGTCGAGCGAATATTTTGTATACCACTTATTGTGACTATCACTTCAGTTGGTTCTGGAGTGATAATCGTACAATTTGATCGTTGTTACTGTTTCGATTGATTCATCTCCATAGTGAACGTAAACAGTCTTTGCACCGACTTAAGCGTTAATACATATTTGTTTACTCTGGTGGCCAACTTTCGGTCCTGGTACCAAACGTCGGTCCTGTGTATGTTTTCGCCCATTGCGCTATAGTTTTCTGGCGTTGTAACTTTCCTATACAATACAGTACAACAGCATCATCAGTGAACAGCTTCCGGAGCTTCCTACTTTATCTAACGGATTATTTAAATGTATCATCAACCGCAACAGTTGTAGAACACTCCCGTGGTGTACACACTAGGTCAGTTTTAAATCTCATAATTTTGCCCTGTTAAGAAAGCGTGTTGAATCATATCTACCAGAAAGTTCTGAATCATAAATAAAGTAGGAACGAATTGTATTCCCGCTTCATTCACATATTTTCACAGTAATAATTTTAGCACACAATAATGAGCTTAGCTCTACTGCCGTACCTTATGCATGCGACGTTATGCACAGCTAACGATGGGGGTTGTTTCACAGTACAGATTTCGATTTAGGTATCCTAATATGTTTCACTATTTCTCACTGTCACGCATTTCGAAATCCACCCTCTAGTGTTGTCACCCACCTCTCCCGCTGATGTCTTTGTTCTGTGAGATATAAATATGAGCCGGCCGCGGTGCTCTAGCGGTTCTAGGCGCGCAGTCCGGAACCGCGCGACTGCTACGGTCGCAGGTTCGAATCCTGCATCGGGCATGGATGTGTGTGATGTCCTTAGGTTAGTTAGGTTTAAGTAGTTCTAAGTTCTAGGAGACTGATGACCACAGTAGTTAAGTCCCATAGTACTCAGAGCCATTTGAACTTATAAACCGAAGGCAACCAGTCGCCTTCCGTAACACAATCCTCACAGCTCTTTCCGTTTCATATATCTTTGCAACGCTACGCCCAGATATTTAAACGACGTGACTGTTCAAGACCGAGCGAGGTGTCGCAGTGGTTAGCACATTGGATCGCATTCAGGAGGACGCAGGTTCAAACCCGCGTCCGACCATCCTAATTTCGGTTTCCCTTGATTTCCCTAAATCGGTTCAAATAAATGCCGGTATAGTTCCTTTGAAAGGGCTCGACCGACTTCCTTCCCCATCCCTCCCTATGATGGGACTGATGACCTCGCTGTTTGGTCACCTTCCCCGAATCAACCAACCACCCGACAGTATCAAGCAACATCCTACTAATGTTGTATCCGAAAATTACGAGTTTTGTTTTTCCTACTTCACAACATCAACTTGCATTTTCATACATTTAGAGGTACCTGTTATTCATCACACTATCTAGAAATTTTGTCTAAGTCATCTTGTATTCTCCTGTAGTCATTCAACTTCGACACCTTGCCGTACACCAAAGCAACATCAGCAGACAACCACAGATTGCCACCCAAACTGCCCACCAGATCCGACAGACCATTTATGTACACAGTAAGTAATATCGGTCCTATCACACAACGGGAGATGCTAACACAAGATCTGGAGACGGTAATTGAAACGGATTTCGCTGCTTAAAGGGCAGTGTCCGAAGCCGTGCAGAATCTCGTCGAAAGGCTTCTCACAAAACTCTTAGCGTTAATACATTCATTCTCTGAAGGCCTTTTTAGACGTTTATTTTTATCACAATAAGTTATGTATGTCATACATTTTGCGCTTTTATGGTGAACTTTGATGGCGTTCTGATCTTTAATCCAGCAGTCTTGATGACGGGTTGTCGTCAGCTAATGAATCCACTTTTCAAACTGACAATGCTATTTATTTAACTGCTTAGCTTCTGCGTATTAGCTTCTATGACATCAGAGTTTTGCCCACTGAACTATATTCAGGTCAGAGTAAAGTTATAAACTTCAACTACTTCTTAATGCTGAAAACGTTTACAGGAAATTACCTAGTGCTCACGTGAACATGTATGTAGAACCATACAGCTACTATATCAATAACAGCAAAATATATCTTTCTGCCGAAAGTGAGGCCGTCTTTCATAATTTACGTTTTCATAATTTTTTCCAAATCACATATGCACCTTACTACAGGGTTCTTCAAACAGCGCTTCATGTATCTTTTTTCTGGCCAAATGCGAGCACAAAATTCCCAGATAAATAAATACTATGTTCAAAATTTCAACAAGACTATGGCCTCAGTTAAGTTAGTTAAACTATCTAGCTTTTAAAATAAAATGAAAACCCTTAGCTGCTTACAGGCGTTGACATACGTCAACGGGGACAGATGAAAATGTGTGTCCCGACCGGGACTCGTACCCGGGATCTGCTGCTTACATGCCAGACGCTCTATCCATCTGATCCACCGAGAACACAGAGGATAGCGCGACTGCAGGGATTTATCTCTGGCACGCCTCCCGCGAAACCCACATTCTCAACGTATTGTCCCGCACTACATTCGTAGTGCCCCCGCCCATAATACTCATTACTCGCGGCGCGTTGCCTATTCCCGTAAGAGTTCGGGCACTGTTTGTGCATCCGCACAGAAGAAGAAGATGGTCAAGTGGCCGGTGAGCCTTAACTATATGCACATACAGGGTGAAAAGTATTTAAACCGACAAACTGTGGGAGGTTGTAGGGGACATCAAAACAATTATTTTTCCGTAATGTCATTTTTTCCTAGGAGGATTATTTAAACCGGTGGCGGCCGTATTACGCTCTTCAGTTGTTAGAGGCCGTATTACGATCTTCCGTTGTTAAAGGGCTTATTACGCTCTTAAGCTGTAGGCAACTGCTGTCCATCAGTGTAGTAGTGCATTGTCTCTGTTTACTTATGGAGCGATTCGCCTGGAGTGAGTACACTGATATGGTTGGTGCGTACTAAGTAGCGCACCACAACAGACGACCTGCACAGCGGGTTTATCAACAATACCCTAATCACCGTATCCCGCATCATACGACCTTTGCTGCTGTGTACCAACGTGTGCGTGAGACCGGGTCATTTAGCAGATTACCTGGACAGGGACACCGTCGCACGGTAAGAACGCTGCAATTTGAGGAAGCTGTCTTGCAGCATGTGGAGCGAGATCCTTCAATCAGCACTCGTGCAATTGCGTGTAACATGGGGACGAATCAGACGAATGTAAGAACAGTCCTTTGAGAGCAATTATTACTTCCATTTCACTTACAGCGTGTCCACAACCTGGAACCAGTTGATTATCCACTCAGAGCAGAATTTTCGCAGTGGTACCTGGAACAGTGTGAAATGCATTCTACATTCCCATTTTCTGTGTTGTTTACCGATGAAACAACGTTCGGGCGTGATGGAGTCTTCAGCATGCACAATTCGCATGTTTGGAGTGAGGATAACCCACGTGCCACAGTTACTAACACTCATCAAGTGCGGTTCTTCGTTCATGTGTGAGTTGGTGTTGTTGGGGACTGTTTAATTGGGCCGTATTTGCTACCTAGGCCATTAAATGGCAGGCGCTGTTACAATTTTCTCGCCAGAGCATTGCCAGAATTGCTGGAAGACGCTCCCTACAAGACAACGTATGTGGTACCAACATGAAGGGGCGCCGGCACATTTCGGTCATCGTGTGCATCGATTTCTGGACCGACGGTTCCCAGAAACGTGGATTGGCAGAGGTGGTCCAGTACTATGGACTGCTCGATACTATATGTCCCCTCTAGACTTTTTTGTGTGGGGAGAGATGCGCAACCTTGTTTACGCAACTCCTGTTGCATCAGAAGAGAATCTGGTAGCCCGGATAGTATCAGCAGCAGAAACAATTCAGGATACACCTGGGGTTTTTGCCCGTGTCAGACAGAACATGATCCGACGGTGTAATCTTTGTTTACGTCTCAATGGAGGAATTTTTGAAAATCTACTCTAATTGAAATTGGGTTGTGTTAATGTGTTGTCTCTTGGTCATAAAAAATGGAAAAGTGTTTGTTGGTTTAATTAATTTGCCGCCAGATAAATCTTCCTCTACCGGTTTAAATACTCCTCATAGGAATAAAATGACATTAGGGAAAAATATTTGTTTTGATGTCCCCTACAACCTCCCAGAGTTTGTCGATTTAAATACTTTTCACCCTGTATATACTAAGATGGTATCTAGACCACCGTGGCCGGCTCGGTTCATAGGGTGCGTTTTGCGAAAGTGTAGTCCATCTACACTACTGGCCATTAAAATTGCTACACCAAGAAGAAATGCAGATGATAAACGGGTAATCATTGGACAAATATATTATACTAGAACTGACATGTGACATGTGATTACATTTTCGCGCAATTTGGGTGCATAGATCCAAAGAAATGAGGACCCAGAACAACCACCTCTGGCCGTAATAACGGCCCACCGTTCAAAGTGCCGTCAATGCGAACAAGAGGTGACCGACACGTGTAACCAATGGCACCCCATACCATCACGCCGGCTGATACGCCACTATGGCGATGACGAATACACGCTTCCAATGTGCGTTCACCGCGATGTCGCCAAACACGGATGCTACCATCATGATGCTGTAAACAGATCCTCGATTCATCCGAAAAAATGCCGTTTTACCATTCGTGCACCCAGATTCGTCGTTGAGTAGACCATCGCCGGCGCTCCTCTCTGTGATGCAGCGTCAAGGATAACCGCAGCCATGGTCTCCGAGCTGATAGTCCATGCTGCTGCAAACGTCGTCCAACTATTTGTGCAGATGGTTGTCTTGCAAACGTCCCCATCTGTTGACTCGGGGATCGAGACGTGGCTGCCCGATCCGTTACAGCCATGCAGATAAGATATAAGATGCTTGACATCTCAACTGCTAGTGATACGAGGCCGTTGGGATCGAGCACAGCGTTCCGTATTACCTTCCTGAACCCACCGATTCCATATTCTGCGAACAGTCATTGGATCTCGACCAACGCGAGCAGCAAGTAAGCTACAATCCGACCTTTATCAAAGTCGGAAACGTGATAGCACGCATTTCTCCTCCTCACACGAGGCATCAAAACAGCGTTTCACCAGGCAACGCCGGTCAACTGCTGTTTGTGTATGAGAAATCGATTGGAAACTTTCCTCATGTCAGCACGTTGTAGGTGCCGCTACAGGCGCCGGCCTTGTGTGAATGCTCTGAAAAGCTAATCATTTGCATATCACACCATCTTCTTCTAGTCGGTTAAATTTCGCGTCTGTAACACGTCATCTTCGTGGTGTAGCAATTTTAATGGCCAGTAGTGTACAAAAAGGGCTGCATATAGGACACTCGTGCGACCTATTCTTGAGTACTGCTCGAGTTTTTGGGATCAGTACACGGTCGGATTAAAGGAAGACATCGAAGTAATTCAGAGGCAGGCTGCTAGATTTGTTATCGATAGGTTCGAAATACCCGAAAATGTTACTGAGATGTTTCGAGAATTCAAATCGGAATCCCTGGAGGGAAGGCGACGTCCTTTTGGCGGAGTACTACTGAGAAAATTTAGACTGCCTGGATTTGAAGCCGACAGTAGAGCGAATCTACTGCCATTAACATACGTTGCGCGTAGGGACCACGAGGATAACGTACATGAAATTTGAGCTCATTCGAAGGCGCTCTGTTTGAAAGTGAACAATAAAGAAAATGACAGGGTACCCTCCGCCACGCACCACACGGTGGCTTGTGGAATATGTATGTACACTACTGGCCATTACAACTGCTACACCACGAACAGGACGTGCTACAGACGCGAATTTTAACGGACAGAAAGAAGATGCTGTTATATGCAAATGATTAGCTTTTCAGAGCATTCACGCAAGATTGACGGCGGTGGCGACACCTACAACGTGCTGACATGAGGAAAGTTTCCAACCGATTTCTCATACACAAACAGCAGTTGACCGGCGTTACCTGGTGAAACGTTGTTGTGATGCCTCCTGTAAGGAGGAGAAATGCGTACCATCACGTTTCTGACTTTGATAAAGATCGGATTGTAGCCTATCGCGATTGCGGTTTATCGTATCGCGACATTGCTGCTCACGTTGGTCGAGATCCAATGACTGTTAGCAGAAAATGGAATCGGTGGGTTCAGGAGGGTAATACAGAACGCCGTGCTGGATCCCAACGGCTTCGTATCACTAGCAGTCAAGATGATACGCATGGCTGCATCGGATCGATTCCTGAGTCAACATATGGGGACGTTTGCAAGACAACAACCATCTGCACGAACAGTTCGACGACGTTTGCAGCAGCAGGGTTCAAAATGGCTCTGAGCACTATGGGACTCAACTGCTGTGGTCATAAGTCCCCTAGAACTTAGAACTACTTAAACCTAACTAACCTAAGGACATCACCCACATCCATGCCCGAGGCAGGATTCGAACCTGCGACCGTAGCGGTCGTGCGGTTCCAGACTGTAGCGCCTTTAACCGCTCGGCCACTTCGGTTGGCCAGCAGCAGGGACTATGAGCTGGGAGACCATGGGTGCGGCTACTCTTGACGCTGCAGCAGAGACAGTGGCACCTGCGATGGTTTACTCAACGACGAGCCTGGGTGCACGAATGGTGAAACGTCATTTTTTCGGATGAATCAAGGAACTGTTTACAGCATCATCATGGTCGCATCCGTGTTTGGCGACATCGCGGTGAACGCACATTGAAAGTGTGTATTCGTCATCACCCGGCGTGAAGGTATGAGGTGCCATTGGTTACACGTGTCGGTCACCTCTTGTTCGCATTGACGGCACATTGAACGGTGGACGTTACATTTCAGATGTGTTACGACCCGTGGCTCTACCCTTCATTCGATACCTGCGGAACCCTACATTTCAGCAGGATAATGCACGACCGCATGTTGCAGGTCCTGTACGGGTCTTTCTGGATTCACAAAATGTTCGACTGCTGCCCTGGCCAGCACATTCTCTAGATCTCTCACCAATTGAAAACGTCTGGTCAATGGTGGCCGAGCAACTGGCTCGTCACAATACGCCAGTCACTACTCTTGATGAACTGTGGTATCGTGTTGAAGCTGCGTGGGCAGCTGTACCTGTACACGCCATCCAAGCGCTGTTTGACTCAATGCCCAGGCGTATCAAGGCCGTTATTACGGCCGGAGGTGGTTGTTCTGGGTACTGATTTCTCAGGATCTGTGCACCCAAATTGCGTGAAAATGTAATCACATGTCAGTTCTAGTATAATACACTCCTGGAAATGGAAAAAAGAACACATTGACACTGGTGTGTCAGACCCACCATACTTGCTCCGGACACTGCGAGAGGGCTGTACAAGCAATGATCACACGCACGGCACAGCGGACACACCAGGAACCGCGGTGTTGGCCGTCGAATGGCGCTAGCTGCGCAGCATTTGTGCACCGCCGCCGTCAGTGTCAGCCAGTTTGCCGTGGCATACGGAGCTCCATCGCAGTCTTTAACACTGGTAGCATGCCGCAACAGCGTGGACGTGAACCGTATGTGCAGTTGACGGACTTTGAGCGAGGGCGTATAGTGGACATGCGGGAGGCCGGGTGGACGTACCGCCGAATTGCTCAGCACGTGGGGCGTGAGGTCTCCACAGTACATCGATGTTGTCACCAGTGGTCGGCGGAAGGTGCATGTGCCCCTCGACCTGTGACCGGACCGCAGCGACGCACGGATGCACGCCAAGACCGTAGGATCCTACGCAGTGCCGTAGGGGACCGCACCGCCACTTCCCAGCAAATTAGGGACACTGTTGCTCCTGGGGTATCGGCGAGGACCATTCGCAACCGTCTCCATGAAGCTGGGCTACGGTCCCGCACACCGTTAGGCCGTCTTCCGCTCACGCCCCAACATCGTGCAGCCCGCCTCCAGTGGTGTCGCGACAGGCGTGAATGGAGGGACGAATGGAGACGTGTCGTCTTCAGCGATGAGAGTCGCTTCTGCCTTGGTGCCAATGATGGTCGTATGCGTGTTTGGCGCCGTGCAGGTGAGCGCCACAATCAGGACTGCATACGACCGAGGCACACAGGGCCAACACCCGGCATCATGGTGTGGGGAGCGATCTCCTACACTGGCCGTACACCACTGGTGATCGTCGAGGGGACACTGAATAGTGCACGGTACATCCAAACCGTCATCGAACCCATCGTTCTACCATTCCTAGACCGGCAAGGGAACTTGCTGTTCCAACAGGACAATGCACGTCCGCATGTATCCCGTGCCACCCAACGTGCTCTAGAAGGTGTAAGTCAACTACCCTGGCCAGCAAGATCTCCGGATCTGTCCCCCATTGAGCATGTTTGGGACTGGATGAAGCGTCGTCTCACGCGGTCTGCACGTCCAGCACGAACGCTGGTCCAACTGAGGCGCCAGGTGGAAATGGCATGGCAAGCCGTTCCACAGGACTACATCCAGCATCTCTACGATCGTCTCCATGGGAGAATAGCAGCCTGCATTGCTGCGAAAGGTGGATATACACTGTACTAGTGCCGACATTGTGCATGCTCTGTTGCCTGTGTCTATGTGCCTGTGGTTCTGTCAGTGTGATCATGTGATGTATCTGACCCCAGGAATGTGTCAATAAAGTTTCCCCTTCCTGGGACAATGAATTCACGGTGTTCTTATTTCAATTTCCAGGAGTGTATATTTGTCCAATGAATACCCGTTTATTATCTGCATTTCTTCTTGGTGTAGCAATTTTAATTGCCAGTAGTGTACGTTGCGTGTAGGCACTACGGGGATAACATACAAGAAATTAGAGCTCATACGGAGGCGCTCTGTTTGAAAGTGGAACAAGAAAGGAAATGACAGGGTACCCTCCGCCACGCACCGCACGGTGGATTGTGGAATATGTATGTAGATGTAGATGTATCTATAGTTTTATGGTTTGTTTGACTGTCTTGCGATTGCAGCAATTGCTTTATATATTTTTTTACGGAGACTGTATACCGTGGAGGTCCCTCGAGTCACGAAGTGTTCTGCTAAGCACGTCTTACGGTGTGACACTCGGCGAGACTTTGGGCGCTTAGCAGGCTGGCTGCTTCCGCATTCGGAATGCGGCGCGAGTGTGAGGGGAGTGGGTACTGAGGTGGGACGGCGAGACGAGTGGGCAGTTTTTTGCGGCGCCGGCCGCTGCCCCGGGCTGCCCGCCGCGCCGTGGCGCTGGCGCCTGCGTCACCGCCCCCCTAATGCTACGTCTACATCTGATTTATCTCTGCCCCACACTCATCCTAACGTGTCATTTCTACTCGTGGCCTCCTGATTTATTTTTTTATGCCTGTCGGAAGTTCTCTTTTCGCGGCAGAACTGAAGCGGCCCGCCGACCCGGGCGCCGGCGCCGTATTGGCATTACTTGGGCGTGCCAGACATCCATCCGGCGCGTTCTAATTGTTGCGCCGCTAACGGGACGGCCTTTCTTCTGCTAAACGCCCCAGGCCGCGCCGCTCCGTCATTCCGCTGCCGTCTCGCGTACTCACGCGAAGGCAACAACGCATAAATCTTTCCTGACGTAACTGACACGTAGCTAACGTAACGACAAGATGGTGCTGCTACCGACTGTTGTTATGGTAACACTTTCGATTCGCGACAACACTATTTCTGTGCTGAACAGTGCATAGGTATATTAACAACAGACGTAGCAAGAACCAACATCTTTAACATCGGTTTGCTGCAGAATTATTTACCATGTTCTATGTTCACAAGGGGGATGTACTTGAGGGCAATGTTATAGAAATGGAAGAGGATGTAGATGAAGATGAAATGGGAGACATGATACTGCGTCAAGAGTTTTATAGAGCACTGAAAGACTTAAGTCGAAACAAGGCCCCGGGAGTAGACAACATTCCATTAGAACTACTGACAGCCTTGGGAGAGCCAGTCCTGACAAAACTCTACCATCTGGTGAGCAAAATGTATGAGACAGGCGAAATACCCTCAGACTTCAAGAAGAATATAATAATTCCAATCCCAAAGAAAGCAGGCGTTGACAGATGTGAAAATTACCGAACTATCAGCTTAATAAGTCACGGCTGCAAAATACTAACGCGAATTCTTTACAGACGAATGGAAAAACTGGTAGAAGCCGACCTCGGGGAAGATCAGTTTGGATTCCGTAGAAATATGGGAACACGTGAGGCAATACTGACCCTACGACTTATTTTAGAAGCTAGATTAAGAAAAGGCAAACCTACGTTTCTAGCATTTGTAGACTTAGAGAAAGCTTTTGGCAATGTTGACTGGAATACTCTCTTTCAAATTCTGAAGGTGGCAGGGGTAAAATACAGGGAGCGAAAGGCTATTTACAATTTGTACAGAAACCAGATGGCAGTTATAAGAATCAAGGGACATGAAAGGGAAGCAGTGGTTGGGAAGGGAGTGAGACAGGGTTGTAGCCTCTCCCCGATGTTGTTCAATCTGTATATTGAGCAAGCAGTAAAGGAAACAAAAGAAAAATTCGGAGTAGGTATTAAAATCCATGGAGAAGGAATAAAAACTTGAAGGTTCTGTCAGAGACAGCAAAGGACTTGGAAGAGCAGTTGAACGGAATGGAGAGTGTCTTGAAACGAGGATATAAGATAAACATCAACTAAAGTAAAACGAGGATAATGGAATGTAGTCAAATTAAGTCGTGTGATGCTGAGGGAATTAGATTAGGAAATGAGACACTTAAAGTAGTAAAGGAGTTTTGCTATTTGGGGAGCAAAATAACTAATGATGGTCGAAGTAGAGAGGATATAAAATGTAGACTGGCAATGGCAAGGAAAGCGTTTCTGAAGAAGAGAAGTTTGTTAACATCGAGTACAGATTTAAGTGTCAGGAAGTTGTTTCTGAAAGTATTTGTATGGAGTGTAGCCATGTATGGAAGTGAAACATGGACGATAAACAGTTTGGACAAGAAGAGAATAGAAGCTTTCGAAATGTGGTGCTACAGAAGAATGCTGAAGATTAGATAGGTAGATCACATAACTAATGAGGAGGTACTGAATAGGATTGGGGAGCCGGCCGGAGTGGCTGTGCGGTTCTAGGCGCTACAGTCTGGAGCCGCGTGACCGCTACGGCCGCAGGTTCCAATCCTGCCTCGGGCATGGTTGCGTGTGATGTCCTTAGGTTAGTTAGGATTAAGTAGTTCTAAGTTCTAGGGGACTGATGACCACAGCAGTTAAGTCCCATAGTGCTCAGAGCCATTTGAACCATTTTTAGGATTGGGGAGAACAGGAGTTTGTGGCACAACTTGACGAGAAGAAGGGATCAGTTGGTAGCACATGTTCTTGAGGCAGCAAGGCGTCACCAATTTAGTATTGGAGGGCAGCGTGGAGGGTAAAAATCGTAGACGAAGACCAAGAGATGAATACACTAAGCAGATTCAGAAGGATGTAGGCTGCAGTACGTACTGGGAGATGAAGAAGCTTGTAC
This sequence comes from Schistocerca cancellata, assembly GCF_023864275.1. Taxonomy (NCBI): domain Eukaryota; kingdom Metazoa; phylum Arthropoda; class Insecta; order Orthoptera; family Acrididae; genus Schistocerca; species Schistocerca cancellata. The sequence goes on from NC_064629.1 coordinate 774,024,054, forward strand.
AGGATAGAGTAGCATGGAGGGCTGCATCAAATCTGTCTCAGGACTGAAGACCACAACAACAACAACATGTTCGAATGTAACATTCATTGAGGCAGAAAATCTTCTATCCAAAGATCAGCACGTTTTTACACCGAAGTGTCAAAGAAACTGGTATAGGCATGAGTCTTCAAATACAGATATGTGTAAACAGGCAGAATGCGGCGCTGGTGTCAGCAGTCTCTATATGAGACAACAAGTGTCTGGCGCAGTTGTCAGATCGGTTACTGCAGCTACAATGGCGGGTTGTCAAGATTTAAGTAAGTCTGAAGGTGGTGTTATAGTTCGCGCACGAGCGATGGGACACAGCATCTCCGAGGTAGCGGTGAAAAGGGGATTTTCTCTTACCACCATTTCACGAGTCTGCCGTGAATATCAGGAATCCGGTAGAACATCGAATCTCTGACATCGCTGCGGCCAGAAAAATTCTGCCAGAACGGGACCAACAAAGACTGAAGAGAATCGTTCAGTGTGACAGAAGTGCAACCCTTCCGCAAATTGCTGCAGATTTCAATCCTGGGCCATCAACAAGTGTCAGCGTGCTAGCCATTCAACGAAACATTACTGAGATGGGCACTCGGAGCCAAAGACTCACTCATGTACCCTTCATGATTGCACGACACAAAACTTTACTCCTCGCCTGGACACGTCAACACCGACATTGGGTTGTTGATGACTGGAAACATGTTGCCTGATCGGACGAGTCTCGTTTCAAATTGTATCGAGCGGATGGAGACAACCTCATGAATCCATGGAACCTGCATGTCAGCAGGGGACTGTTCAACCTAGTGGAGGCTTTGTAATGGAGTGGGGCGTGTGCAGTTAGAGAGATATGGGACGCCTGATACTTCTAGATACGAATCTGACAGGTGACACGTACCCAAGCATCCTGTCTGATCACCTGCATCCATTCATGTCCATGGTGAATTCTAGCGGACTTGGGCAATTACAGCAGGACAATGCTACACCCCACACGTCCAGAATTGCTACAGGCTGATACCAGGAACACTCTTCTGAGTTTCAACACTTCCGCTGGCCACCAAATTCCCTAGACATGAACATTATTGAGCGTATCTGGGATGCCTTGCAACGTAGTTTTCAGAAGAGATCTCCACGCCCTCGTAGTCTTACGGATTTATGGACAGTCCTGCAGGATTAATGGTGTCATTTCCTTCCAGCACTACTTCAGACATTAGGCGAGTCCATGCCACGTCGTGTTGCGTCACTTCTGCGTGCTCACGGGGCCCTACACGAAATTAGGCAGGTGTACCAGTTTCTTTGACTCTTCAGTGTAGAAAGCATCGCTCGTGAGAAACTCGGCTTGTCCTTATTTTGCACGATATCCTACTTTCATGGATGTAGAGCAACAAGCAAATTCCATATTCCTAGATTTCCGGAAAACGTTTGACACGGTGTCACAAGCCAGACTGTTAACGAGGGTCCGAGTATACGAAATACGTTCTCACATATGTGAATGGCTGGCAGACATTTCAAGTAATGAAATCCAAAACGTTTCCCTGGAAAGCGACTGTCTGCCAGTAACAAGGATATCATCTGGAGTGCCACATGGAAGTATGGAAGGATCGCTCTTGTTCTCTGTATACATAAGCGATCTGACAGGTAGCGTGAGCAGTAATCTACGACTGTTCGCCGATGACGCTGTGGTGTGCGGTGAAGTGTTGTCGTAGAGTGACTGTAAGAGCATACAGGATGGCACAGACAGAAATTTCATGTGATCTTATGAGGGCTCTAAATGTAGAAAAATATAAGTAATTCAGGTGAGTAGGAAAAACAATAGTTGTGTGTTCCTTGACACAGTCATTTTGCAAATAACCTTATAGTTTAGGAAACCACAGCCAAAGAACTTGTGCACAATCTGAAGGACAACCAAACAATTCAAAATCAGAGATGGTAAAATAGTCTAGTTACATTCATCTCGGAACATCTCATCTCCAAATCTCTGTTTTACTGATCGTGTATGGTTCGCATCGGATGCCTGTCTGCAATTTCATCAAAGGTTTTACCGAGAAGTGACATGTTTTTATACACCCTTGCACGTTGGAAGTCGTGGCACATGAAGTATTTAGTTTTGTTTTATCCTATCGTAGATGGATTGTCATGTGCTGTCCGAGCTCGTCTTTTGATAGAGCTTTGGAGATGTTTTACTGAACATCCATGGCTCGGATCGGATGCCCACCTGCCGTCTCGTCCAAGGTTTTACTGAGGAGTGACATGTTTCTATGCGCACTTGTACCTTGGAAGTCGTGGTACGTGAACTATTAGTTTTATATGATCTGAAGATACCTACAGGGTGTGGAACCGGTCGTCGTACAGTGGAAACACAGTAAACAGCTATTGCGGATTTGGACTTTCACTCAGCTTGATAGAGGCTACTTTACCATCTCTGATTTTAAATTGTTTGATTGTCCTTCACATTATGTACAGTCATATTGTTGCAAAGCGATATGAAACGGAACGTGCACGTTAGGTAGGTACTAGCAACGGCGAATGGTCAGCTTCGGCTTATTGGGAGAGTTTTAGGAAAGTGTAGCTCATCTATAAAGGAGACCGCGTATAGAATGCAGGTGCGACCCACTGTTGCCTACTGCTCGAGTTTTCGGAATCCTTATCAGGTCGTATCAAAGTAAGACATCGACGCAACTCAGAGGCGTGCTGCTGTATTTGTTAACGGTTCGTCTGATTAGCACGAGAGTATTACCGAAATACTCCGTGAACTCAGATGAGAAATCCTGGTCGGAAAACGACGTTCTTTTCACCAAACACTAATGACAAAATTCAGAGAACCGGAATATGCGACTGAGTGCACACGATTCTACTGCCCCCAACGAACATTTCGCTGAAGGATCTCATCGAAGAGATGAGAAAAATCATGACTCGTACGGAGGTATATATAAAGACGTTTTCCTCTCGCCTGTATTGCGAGTGGAACAGTAAAGGGAATGACTAGTAGTGGTACAAGGTACCCTCCGCCATGCATAGCATGGTGGCTTGTGGAGCATGTAGTATGTAGATGTAGATGTAGATGTAGATGTAGATGTAGAAAGGAAGTGAACGTTACCGTCAAATGATGGTGTGTTCACACTAGACAGGACGTCAACATAAAGTCACGTAGGCTAGATCAGCACTGAACGACAAAAGAAAGAAACGAGGTACCTTACATCTGTTGTTCGAAAACCAAAGAGGTGTTGGCGTAAAAGAATTATCAGTGAGACTACTAGAGGAACTAGCACAGGTGGCAGAATTTGTCAATGGGCAAATCAAGATTAATAACATATATAGGACAGTAAATTTTCAAATTTCTGGGATCCAAATGAATAAGGAAACACACGTTGCCTTATTTTTTTTCGGCCTGTTTTTCCGCAGTTGCGGATATACAAGTTCCCTAGGTTAATTACCGTGTTTTGCAACTGTAATGAAAGTCTTATTAAGAATTAATATGGTTTTTCTCTTACAATTTTGTTTGCTAGGATCACGAACAAAAAAGGAAGAAAGATTAGGATTTAACGTCCCGTCGACGTTGAGGTTATTAGAGACGGAGCGTAAGTTCGAATTGTTTCAAGAATGGAAAGGAAATAAGCCGTGCCATGTCAAAGGAACCATCCCGGCATCTGCCTGGAGCGATTTAGGCAAATCATGGAAAACCCAAATGAGGATAGTCGGATGCGGGTTTGACCCGTCGCCCTGCCGAATACGAGACCAGTGAGGATCGTGAACAGTTCTCATGCTTCGATAACTACTATAAACAGTTTTAATTCTTATCGTTACTAACGGTTTTTTTGTTGTTCACTTCATTCTTCCGTGTGTATGTGTTGGATTTTCAGCACACAGCACTTTCACTGCACTATATATGTATTTCACTGCACTAAATACGAGTATATATTTAATGCAGTGAAAGTACTGCGTACTGAAAACCCAACAGATACTCGTCGAAGAAGGGGAAGAACGAAGTAAACAACAATAAAATCGGGAGTTACAATAAGAATTAAAGCTGTTTATAGTAGTAAGCAAAGCAAGCGAACTGTTGTGATCTTAGGAAACAAAATTGTAGGAGAAAAAAAACCACATTCTTACAGTGACCACTGAAGTTGGTTTAGAATAAAGCGAAACGCATCTGGTTAATAAGACTTCCATTGCAGTTGCAAAAAACGTTAACTGACCCATGGAACTTATAATAAGAAAATGTTTCGTTCAATCATTTCGGAACAACACCGTGTTTTGCTCGGGATAATATGTGAGGGTAATAAAACACCATCAGCAGTCTTTTTTAACTGCGTACTAAACTTCTAACCTCTTCGAAACAGTAGGATGTACCAGGGCACTCGAAAAAGTACGTTACACATCATTACGGCGGGCCAAGTGAGTATTATTGAACCCCGCACTACACTCAAAGTGACACAGTTAAGTGACACTGTTTTTTAGTGTAGACACCAAGTCTCCGCAAACAACTGTCGGAACGCCGTATAAGTTGTTCAGTTCCTCAACGACTGAAATACGCTCCTTGTTCACAGAGCCATTCGAGAATCACTGTGAGAACGACGAAAAATCTCTTTCCCCCAGATGATCTTTCAGCTAGCTGAAAATATGGAAATCGTAGGATCTGAACTGTATAGCAGATACTTCCATACTTCTCATCTAAAACGCTGAAGCAAAGATTGACCTGTGACTACAATGTAAGGTTTTGCATTGTCGTGCAGAGGAACAATGCCGGCGCTTAATTTCTCACCCCTACTGTTCTCTATGGCGCTGAGTGACGATTTGAGTGTCACACAAAACGAATCAGCATTAATTGTTTTTCCCTTTGGTATAAACTAAACTCTATGCGCGCAAATTCTTCACAGTCGAAGAAAACAGTGGCCAAGGCCTTCCTCGCTGATGACATACTTGGCATTTCTTCCGCGGAGACGAGAAGGTGTGTCTCCATTCCATTGACGCTCTCTTTGTTGTGGTGCGAAATAATGGATCCATTTCTCATCATTTGTAATGATATGACTGAAGAAATCATTGCATTCCTAGGAATAACGATCAAGGAAGTCCAGAGACGCCATGAACGTTGCGCCTTTGTGGGTAGATGACAGTGATCATGCAACGCACCATGAGCACGATTTCCCGTACTGTGAACGACCTCGACGATAGAACGACCACTACATCTACATCTGCACGGATACTCTGCAAATCGTTCTTAAGTGCCTGGGAGAGGGTTCATCGTACCACCTTCACAATAATACTGTATTACTCCAACCTCGAACAGAGCGCGGAAAAAACGAATACCTATATCTTTCTGTGCGAACTCTGATTTCCCTTATTTCACTATGAAGTTCGTTTCTCCCTATAGAAGCCGGCGTCAACAAAACATTTTCGCGTTAGGAGGAGAGAGTTGGTGATTGAAATACTGTGAGAAAATTCCGCTGCAACGAAAAACGCCTTTGTTTTAATTATGTCCACCCCAGATCCTGTATCACGCCAGTGATACTCTACTCCTTATTTCTCGATAATGCAAAACGTGCTGCTCTTCTTTGAACTTTCTCGATGTACTCCGTTTAACTTACCTAGTAAAGATCCCAGACCGCGCAGCAGTACTTCAAAAAGAGGACGGACAAGCGCAGTGTAAGCAGTCTCTTTAGTAGATCTGTTACATTTTCTAAGTGTTCTGTCAATAAAACGCAGTCTTTGGTTAGCCTTCCCAACGACGTATTCTGTGTGTTCTTGCCAAATCAAGCTGTTCGTAATTGTGATGCCTAGGTATTTAGTTGAAATTACGGCTTTTATATTTTACTGATTTATATTGTAACCGAAGTTTAACGGATTCCTTTTAGCATTCATGTGGATGAGCTCACACTTCACGTTATTTAACGTCAATTGTCAATTTTCGCCCCATACAGATATATTTTCTAAATCGTTTAGCAATTTGTTTTGACCTTCTGGTGACTTTACTAGACGATAAACGACAGCGTCATCTGCAAACAACCTGAAACGGCTGTTCAGATTGTCTCAAAAATCGTTTGTAGAGCTAAGTAACAGCAGAGGGCCTATAGTACTACCCTGGGGAGCGCCAGAAATCACTTCTGTTTTACTCGATGACATTCCGTGAAATCACAAATCCTGTCACATAACTGAGTCGATATTCCATAAGCACGCAATTTCACTACAAGCCGTTCGTGTGATACAGTATTAAATGCCTTCTGGAAATCTAGAAACAAGTAATCAATTTGGAATAGCACTCAACGGTTCGTATGAGTAAAGAGCTAGATGTGTTTCTCAAGAACGATGTTTTCTAAACCTACGTTGATTGAGTGTCAATAGACCGTTCGTTCTCTTCTAGGTAATTCATTAACTTCGAACACTGCCTATTGAAATACGCACCTGCCGAGCATGTCTGCAGTAGCAAATCTACGACTGCTGAGAATCAGTTCCTCAATGGCCTGGACATTGTGGTCTTTGTTCCATGTGGATGACTTTCCTTCTCGATCAGCGTCACCCACGTTTTTGCGGCCTTGGTCAGATTGTTGGCACCATTTCACTAGGGCTCGCGACTTTGCATTTGGTACATACACGCCAGAATTTCACAGCGAATTTGTGTGCAATTTAGATATGTTGCCCAGAACAATTGTACTGTCCCACGTACTTCAACTTTGGAGAACTTCGTCTGTTTCCAAACCATTTCACTGACATTCTGTGTTGTATCTATTAACCGTATGGCAGCACAACTGTGTCTGCAGGAAACCCGCGACATGTACTTTGTTCTGACACTGTGCCACTCTTGTTGCGCAATAGTCATAGCGGGGAACGGCATGGGTATCTATCTTCTTGACGTCTTGCGTATATACATACAAACGCATGAATCAATAATTAGAAGGCAATGCATGGTGCATTTTTGCTTAATTCTTTATGTATTTCTTTCTTTCTAACCACCAAAATGAGATCAAAATACTTTATTTCTTCTTTAAATGATCGTATGGCACTTATTGGCCGGGATATCCCCTTCGGGATCGGCCACCGTATTGCAGGTCTTTTTAGTTGACGCCACTTCGACGACTTGCGTGTCAATGATGATAAAAATGATGATGAAGGAGACACAATACCAGTCCCCTGCCGGGAATCGAACCTTTCGGTCCCCCTGGCGTGGTAGACGGTAACGCTACCGCTGTTCTATGGAGGCAGACTATTTCTTCTTCAATAGAGCCGACATCTTCACTGATAAATTGTTTTTTAATGAAAATTGTTTTATGAATTTATGTACTTATTTATGCAAAGCGCAGCGTAAACTTTTCTTTGGCGAAGTATTCTAAAAGTCAAATCATTGTTCACTTTCAGATATTTGGAAGAGCACTCATGGGAAAAAATATCACAGTCCTCCTGCAACCTTATCAGTGTGTTACGCAAATAAAGGAAACAACAGGATAAAGAATGACACGACACAACAGCACAAAACCAACTGCTATAACTTCTGAGTAAGCGCCGCAGGTTTAACTTCCAATGTTCGCAGAAACACGCCACTGTCGTCCAGCTAACGTCATCTTCATCACTTTCTTCCCGGAAAGCCTTATTGGTTCCGTGTCATTCTGGTCTGTGTGATTGCTGTCATTTGTAATGCATTGTAGAATTTTTGGACGTTCCGTGGCATCCAGTGTGAATCGATCTTAATGTATTGCCGACATCGGAGATACCAGACACGAAAGAGTAGCTCAGTTTGCCTTGGATGACAAAGGTAGCTGGCCATGGTCGTGTTGCAAGAAGCATCTGGGTAGCCGCCTGTGTCGATTTAGAGAAACTATGGTACAACTAAAACAGAACAGTTGATGCGAAGATTTCAATCCGACTTCCCCGAATATAAGTTCAGTATCTTCACCGCTGCCCAGTTATAATCGGTGCGTCGTGTGAAGAAGTATCTACTCAGTCCCGATAAGATATTTAGTGATCCGTTCTACATAAGAAGCAGCGACATCCACACTTCATCATCCGAAATCGCATCAGGTCAGAAGACTTGTACAAGACTGCGATCTGGACTAAATATTATAGAATTCACGGTCCTATTAAATGAGATACATTCTTGCCATGTTAGAAGCGACTTACGCAACCAGTTATAGGTTTAACAACAGTTTAACGTGGGTTCCCAACCACGGTGCAGCTAGGTCATTTTTCGGTGGTGGTGAAAGAAGATGTAAGTGACAAGAAAACATCCTACCACTGACTGACGGTCTAACCCGGAACTTCAGCGTGCCGGTTTTTATCTGAAAGACTTGACAGTGGAAACCTTTAATGACGATAGCATCTGGAGCAGAACTTTTGGAATCCAATACCGCACATACATGTATACAGATAGAGAACTGGACTGTCTAGCTACGTAAGCAGTGAGAGTATTACAAAGTTTACAAACCGTTATACATACTGATACACTTCCGGTGTAGGACTTATCCATCAGCCTGGATATACATTTACATGTACGCGCCGCAAGCCGCTCTACAGTGCGTAACGGAAGCTAATTCGGGCCAGTTTTAGCTATTTGTGTCCTAATCCATTCGCGTACTGAACAAGGAAAAATGTCTCTGATCTTTCTTATCTCACTCGTGTGATATCAAGACGAGATAACCGATGGTGGCAGCAAAATCAAAATGGTCGTACAGTTGCTCTCTAATAGTAGAGATATCCAAACTACATGTCCCGACACCCAGGGGTGTCGAGTAGTAGCATCAGGGGTGTCGCGAGACCAGTAAATTCAGAATGTAAAACAAACGAAAAACTTGTCATAAATAACACAAAACATCCTTATATTCTTTTAGTGTAACCATAGATCACGTATTAAACGATTCAAATGGTTCAAATGGCTCTGAGCACTATGGGACTTAACATCTGAGGTCATCAGTCCCCTAGAACTTAGAACTACTTAAACCTAACTAACCTAAGGACATCACACACATCCATGCCCGAGGCAGGATTCGAACCTGCGACCGTAGCAGTCGCGCGGTTCCGGACTGAGCGCCTAGAACCGCTAGACCACCGCGGCCGGCGTATTAAACGAGTGATCGGTATGTTGGATCCCACTATTTTAGTTCAGTTTGATAATTTACAGAAGTAATCAGAGGTAGATAACTTTATTGTCAGAAATAGACATTTGGTAGTGTGTGAAACATCAGATATAGAGCAACACTCAACACTGTGTCTGAAACGTCAGCAGATACAGATAGAAAATGATATAGTACGTCCAAAAACTCTGCTTATTCTGTGCCATCATGCAGTATCAATAATAAAAACCCGTTTTCTACAACATATTCGCCTGAAAGTGCATTTTCTTTTATAACTAATGTAAAAAGAGTCAAATGTGAATGTTCGAGAAAGTTAAATGAGGTAATGCGTATGAATTTGTCCTACATTAGACGTAAGATATGACATATCTGTAATGCTCCACTTAAGTCACTGAATTCATAATATTACTGAAAACTTTTGTACCTGTGAAATGTATAATTCTGCTATATTTATATATGGAATACAAAAATTGTCATTTCTCTTAAATATAGTTTGTTACAATAGAATCTCTTTAATTAATTTTAGTGGAGGTGTGTTTCGAGGAACTGTATGTGTTAGAGTATTGTCTCCGTGACGAAAAGTTTGGAAAGCTCTCGTCTAGACGTTCTCTAAAATTACCGAATAGAGTTTCGTGAGAACTAGGTACATTTCCTTCCAAGCATTCACATTTATGTACCATAGTGTCTGTGTAACATTTTCATATGCGCTATAAGGACCTGTTGCGATTACCGCACGAGGCGTCGCAGTGGTAGGATGGAAGTTCAGATCTCCGTCCGGTCCCCCACATTATGGTTCTGCATGATTTTCATGGAGCGTTTTAGGTGAACGCCAGAATGGTACGTTCCTTTGAAAGGACCCCTTCATTTCTTTCGGTATCCTTCCTCACCCGTATTTATGGTCCGTCTCTACTGACTTCGTCATCGACGGGACGTTAAACCCGTATCTTCCATCCTTCCTTCCTTCCCTCCTGTAGCGAACCTAGCGGAACGTCTCTGAGTCCGTGCGGCGTCTACCGTCATGCCTACTTGATAAGGACTCCAAACGCGGGATCAATAGACTAGAGTTACTCAGCCTACCGTATCCTGTGTGATTTTCCACACTGAATCCCGACACTTTCTTCCAACACACCTAACAATCTATGTCTTCCATCCACCTTCCCTAATACAGATTTGGCGAGACCGTCCCATTTAAAAACTCTTCTTAGTATTATCCTTAAATACTTACACAACGTGATTTACTCAAGAGATTCACCAGTCATCTTGTAATCTGGTATTAGTGGGTTCTTTCTCTTTCTTATGAGGATTATCTAACATTTACCGACACTTAAAGACAGCGTTTTGGCTGCCTTGAAATATCGATAGATTATCCTTTTAAAAAAGACAAATAACCCACAAATACCAGATTACAAGATTAATGGTGAACCTCTTGAATGAATCGCAATGTGTAAGTATTTAAGGAACACAGAATCTACTCGTATATCTGCGTCTGTTGTTTATAAGGTTAAAACATTCTGTGTTCCACACTAGTGGTTTCTCCGTAATACTTGTAGCTTCTTTGAGGGATACTTATTTTCCTCCAAGAGCCTCATAATGTTTGTGTTTAGAATGTGCTTTAGGATCGTGCAGCAGAGAGACGTCAGCGATATCTGCTATTCTGTGAATTATGTATTTTACTTTCTTTGTAAGAGAGACGTCAGCGCTATCTACTATTCTGAGAATTGTATATTTTACTCTCTTCGTAAGAGAGACGTCAACGATATCTGCTATTCTGTGAATTATATATTTTACTCTCTTCGTAAGTAAGAAACATCTGCGCGCTTGTCCAGTCACTTCGATCTGCTCACTACGCAAGAGGTAGTAGGCAGTAAGTCTAGGAAAGGGGCTGAAAGCGAAGTGCATTCAGTGTCAAGCCTGACATTAACACCACGAGAATCTGGAGTTTTATTTTTTCAGTACCGGAGATGTTTTCAGCAATATCTCTCATCTGTGAGTCGGTGTGACGACCAGACATTGGTACAGTAGTAAAGGAATTTCGAGTAAAAGTAAAATTACTGAAATTTACTTTATCTTTAGTTTTAACCTAACTATTTATGGATAAATCTATCATTTAACTCCTGTGTATTAATAATTGTAAAAATAACTGCACTTTTACTCTTCAGATGGAGAAATTACGAGCAAGAGTACAAAATCGCTAACCACGTACTCTTAGGTGCTTGTGTAGATAAGAGTACGCATTTTGACGGTAATAGTTAAAATTCTTCAGCAGTGGTCACAAACATAACATCATATATCTTCATAGTATACACAGTTCTCATGCCACCTATCTTAGCATTTATCTCATTGAATCCAGTCATTGTCGATGCATTTTTTTTAACTTTCCTGTTTGCAGAACGAGATTTTTTTCTCTTCAAGAAGATTTTGTTTTCTTTTCCTGTTTTCCCTTTAGTTTTTCTTCTTCTCTTTATCCTTATCTTTCTGTGGAGCGCATTCTTCAAAGGTGACGAGGAGAGAATTCCCGATTTTCGGAACCAAAGCTTCCTTCACCAACTGCCAGTTTTTGCAGAGGGAATGTCAGAAATGATCGTGTGCAATTGTACGCGTCCGGCATTGAATTCTAGCACTCCCGTAGATTTTCATGGCTCGGTTTCTTTCGCTGGCTCACTGTTTCCTGTTGTGTTATTACACTCGATGCTCTAAACTGCAGTTTCGTCTCCTGATATTACAAAGCAAATCTACTTCCGAATAAGCATTAGGACTGTATGGGCATATTTCTTTTACTTCAGACGCTTTTGCAGTTCTTTCTATTGTTACTGTGCGACAGTAGGCACATCCGAATGAAACGCCGCTGTGGTAAGCACTCTTCATTGACTGACAAATGTATTGTTTGATCCCACCACGTAACAGGCAGACAGCTGTTACCGAGAGGACAAGGAAACAATGCCGTGTAGACTTAACGCAACAAATTAAACTACACCGACTGGTTAAATCCGCTTAAATAATGTATGTTACTTTCGATCCTAGGAGGAGCACTTTCTTACCTGAACAGCAAGGAAGAATACACGAGAACGATACAGTCTGGTCTATATGTCAGCATGTACTGCTACAATGGCTAGCCAATGAGCCGCCCATCAATTACAGCCAATACGAAATGACTTGAAGTGCGTACCGTACTCTTAGACGATGCATACGCTTGACATAATTTCCCTTATCCTTACGCATAAATAAATTTTTAAATGTGGAAGTTAATATTTCTGCTTTACATCTGCTGCCTACAGTTTCAGCATCAGACGGATCTACGAGAAACTGAATGGATAGTTTGTATACTTTTTTACACTTTACGTATGACCTGAGGGCCCTATGATTTTTGCATAGATCATTCATCTAGATCTTACTGCGTACATTGCTGTAGGGTTCACGCACAAATCTTCTTACGCATGCACGAGTTGCTACAAAGTTTTCTGTCACTTTCCCTGCAGCCTCCTTTGCACTATTTGCTGTATTACCAGCATTTTCAACGATCTCAGGATGGTACCATTAAACCTGGGCTAGTTATTCCCGTCTTATATTACGTCACGTGGAACGTATTTATCCAGACCGTGGGTTGTAACGTCTTTCATCTTCAACTCCAACAGTTCTGTGTCTACCGGCTCCGAATTAAATGTTGTCGGTACGTTATGAAGTAAGAGATTGTCTATCAGCTAGACCAAGACAAACACCGTAGAACCTCATTAGAGGACCTTTTTGAATATTGTGACTATCGTTCCTGTTAAAGAATCATGGCTTCTTGGCTTATAAGGCCCCCTCTAATTGCTGCCACTCTCTGGTCTGTAGACAGGCTGTCAAATTATTCGTTCAGTGCATTTATCAGACAATGTATTCAACATTTCTTTGTAGGTATGTTTGCTCTTATCGCCGATAACGTATGCGTAATACTCGCAGATGAAGTTACCACATACTACTGCCGTATGGTTCAAATGGTTCAAACGGCTCTGAGCACTATGGGACTAAACATCTGAGGTCATCAGTCCCCTAGAACTTAGAACTACTTAAAACTAACTAACCTAAGGACATCACACACATCCATACCCGAGGCAGGATTCGAACCTGCGACCGTAGCGGTCACGCGGTTCCAGATTGAAGCGCCTAGAACCGCACGACCACGCCGGCCGGCTACAGCCGTATGTTCGGGCTATGTCTGTGCTACTGAGTTTATCCAGTAATGAAATAACATATTCCACCATAGTGGTGGCCTTTTCTATGGTATTTCCTTTCATTGCTTCCATTTTCTGCAAGCATGGGAATAGAGCTTAACGTCCAATATGATAGTTCATACCGTATTTGAATGACTCTATTAGTGATGTTCATTAACGTAAGGTCCCTGAAACATCCGATTGACAATAGAAGTCCACCGATGTCGTTTACTCCTGTCCATGTTAATTTCTAGTCTGATTTATTTTTGACCTTACTAGACCAAATGTTTTTGTTTGTAACTATAAACACTATTCCTCCTGGGGGTCAAATCTATCTTTCCAATAGACGTTACAAATGTTGTCGAAAATTTTCGTACTAGCTACTCCAGGTTTTATCAAACTTTCACTTCCTGTTACAGTGTGGGAGGGAGAGATTTCCGGAAAAGACTTCAGCCGTGGGACTTTGCTACTAATGCTCCGGAAATTAAAAATTAATAATTTAAGATTCTCAGTCTCCGCATTTGGTATCCGGACTGTTATAATATTTACGTGTAATTCCTTGATATGACGCTGGTTTTTATCCTGGGGTCTTGGAGTTACACCTAGCCTGTAAAGAAACCATGTGCATTCCACATGTGCTGTGCCAATTGAGTAGCCATTTCCCTCGTACCGTGCATCCTGAAATATCCAAGGCTACTTTATGAGTCTCCACCTTGTATCGTCGGTAGAGGGATCCACAACCGATCCCGTAGTCGAGAAGACGAAGCCTCTCTTTTAGATCCTCCATTGGGTTTCAGAACAAATGGTTCCGATCAGTTCTCACAGTGTCCGCCTACTTAGCCGGATGGCGCCGGCATGATAGCTCAGCGTGTTCGGTCAGAGGGTTAGCTGCCCTCTGTAATAAAAAAAAAAACTGAGTTAATCGATCAACAACGAACTTAAATGGATGTCTTACGACGTCCGCCCCGAGCAGATGCAACGACCGAAACCGAACAAAATGAAAAAAAAAAGACGGTAACGGGCTTGTCTCCCACGCAGCGGTCCGGGTTCGATTCCCGGCCGGGTTGGTAATTTTCTCCGCTCGTGGACTGGCTGTTCTGTTGCCCTCCTCATCATTTCATCCTCATGACCAGCACTCGAGTCGCCCAATGCGGCGTCGATTACAATGAGGCTTGTACTCGGCGGCCGAACTTCCCGTGATGGGGCCACCCGGCCAGCAATGCCTTACGATTATTTCATTTTTTTAGTCCTCACAGTGGTGCTCCAAACCTACAGCTGTGCATAGACATCACGAGTGCGATCTTCACCACGTCCGCCAGTCTCTGGTCTAAGAAAACAGGCGAAAGGGGTCGCTGGTGCCAGCATAAGCATCGAATTTCAGCTGACTGCAACCTGTGCTCTCAATTGATCCCGGGATGAACTCTTCCAATCGGCAGATAATTCGTCCAGGTACAGAGACGGAGTGCAGCTGTGGGTTGTTTCTCTCCCGTGACGCTAATTGCCTCTGATGCGTCATCACACACCTAACATTTGAGCTGACTACCACTAAAAGCCCCACCCATCCTTTTCCTCTGCGGGTGCGTCGACTTAGGAGAGACCGCAGCACGAGCAGAAGAGACAACGTCTGCTGGCTTCATCTCACTATTGACCGAAGGCAATTCCTAAAAATTATTCATTAGCAGTTTGGGAAAGCTTTCTGCCGTTAGTCACATATAACAGTCGTCCTGAAACAGCTCCGTGTCTGTACATATTCTGCCAGCTATCAATTGGTGACCGCCTGGTGTCAGATGGTTGCTCTATGCGGACTGCGTCTGTAAGAGGAGTAGCCGACTAGCTCTGCGGTACCTTCGTAGCAAGAGAACGCCCTGCCTCTCTCCATCAGAGCGGTAATATTGAGCGGCCACATTAAGTGGGTCGACACTTCCTGCGCAGCTTCCAGCTCTTCCCAAGTGGCCGGCCGATGTGGCCGAGCGGTTCTACGCGCTACAGTCTGAAACCGCGCGACCGCTACGGTCGCAGGTTCGAATCCTGCTTCGGGCATGGATGTGTGTGATGTCCTTAGGTTAGTTAGGTTTAAGTAGTTCTAAGTTCTAGGGGACTGATGACCTCAGATGTTAAGCCCCATAGTGCTCAGAGCCATTTGAACCATTTGAACCATCTTCCCAAGTTGCTACCAATTTCTTATTCTCGATCTCACGTCGGTGTCCAACTCTGCCATATTTATACTATCTGATCAGAAGTATCCCGACACGCCTGTGTGATGAAGCATTGACCACTACATGACGCGAGAGGTGGACCTGCCAGTATAAAATAAGACGGGGAATATTGTGTTGTTAGTAGAGGAGCAGAAACAGAAGAAGTGTTCAGAATCAGGAATGTAATCCTACCTTCCAAACTTTACAGAAGCTCTCCTGCGAAGGTTCGCAGGTAGGTAGGAGACGGAAGGTAGGAGACGAGATACTGGCAGAAGTGAAGCTGTGAGGACGGGGCGTGAGTCGCCTCATATTAATGTCAGCTAATAGATGTCCGGATACTTTTGATCAGATAGTGTAATTGCAAACCTACCTCTTTCAAGAGTGAAAAGAAGTACAGAACTTTAGTCCAAGCTTAGGTTGTCTTTAAGTAAGGACCAAACTAGGAGAAATGCACAGGCACGGCCGCAAAAAATGTCTCTTTACCTAGTGTTGATGCCATGAAACAAACGTTGCTGAACATTATTTAAGAGTCACTTGTTCAAACAGAATACAACGGTGCTGATAGGTCTGTTAACACTACTGCCGGCCCTTGTGGCCGAGCGGTTCTAGGCACTACAGTCTGGAACCGCACTACCAATACGGTCGCAGGTTCGAATCCGGCCTCGGGCATGGATGTGTGTGATGTCCTTAGGTTGGTTAGGTTTAAGTAGTTCTAAGTTCTAGGGGACTGATGACCTCAGAAGTTAAGTCCCATAGTGCTCAGAGCCATTTGAACCATTTGAACACTACTACGTAAATACGCCGGTGTCTAGCTCTGGTAAATGCAAAAAGAAGTGCAGAAGTTAAAAGCACTTAACACAGCCAAAAACTATTTGTTGCTTATTTTCAAGCAAAAGAATATATATGAAGATAGTAACTGTTCTGGAAAGAACAGATACCATTGATGACCGTGCAGCTACTCTAGAATAAATGATAATCATTTGAAACCTTCAGCTGCCGACAGGTGTTGTTGATATACCTCGATGGGGACAGCTGAAAATGTGTGCCCCGACCGGGAGTCGAACGCGGGATCTCCTGCTTACATGGTAGACGCTCTATCCATCTGTGTCCTCGGTGGCCCAGCTGTCGGCAGATGAGGGTTTCAATTAATTATCGTTTAAGCAGAAGAATGTTATAAAAACTAAACCAAGAGCGATTCACAAGCAGCAGGTTGCAGGATCTGAAGTGTTGGTGGCTTCATGGACTCTAAAGCACTAGTATACGAGAATCGCTCTAAAAACTTTCAACAACTAATGAGAATTCCTGTAGTTCTAGTACTTTAGCTTTACAGTTTCGCAAAGTACGTCCCTACAAATATATGATGTGGTGCATCTTCTGATATTAAGTTCTGAAGGCTTCATTTCATGCCTTCTCGGAACGTTATTTAGACAGTCACCGCCGCCTCCGAGAACTCGAAAATATGCCTATGAGTATTTTTCATTTGCTTCCTGGAAGAGAAATAAATCACATATTGGCAGATTGTGGACTCATGTGCTCGAATTTGATTGCTTTCCTGGAGACCGAAAAATCTCCTATGTAGGACTCAACACGCTTTCCGGAAACAACGATCAGGTGAAACCCAGCTCGCTCTTTTGGTCCACGAAACTCAGAAGGTGGTGGATACTGGCGCCCAGGTAGAGGCCGTGTTCCCTGACTTCCGTTAGGCATTCGATACGGTTCCACACTGCCGCCTAGCGAAAAAACTACAAACTTACGGCGTCTAAGAGCAAATGTGTGACTGAACTGCAGAATTTCTAGCAAACAGAACACAGAATGTCATTCTCAATGGACAGAGACCTTCAGACGTAAAAGTGACTTTGGGCGTACACCAAAGGAGTGCTATAGGTCCATTAATTTTAACATTATACAGCGTTATTCCTGTGATGATGCTACAGACTCTCAAGGATGACGGAGGGTAAATGTATTAATCTGAGATAAGGGATCCTGGTCCGGAAACAACCGAGTAGATAGTTATAAGCCAAAATCATCCTGATACCTCTGACAGTGAAGACAAGTGGCGGCACTGTTGTTGCTAATATTGTATGGTAATCAACTTTCAGAGGTGTTTTTACGGACCAGAACGATAAAAAAATTCTAGTAAATATGGGCTCTAAAATGCGTATCTTAAGAGCTATGAGCACTTATTCATCTTCGATACTGTGGCACACATCTCTTTTACTGCAATCTCTATGCTACCTACGTTTTTGGAGGAATTGGTACGAAACTGAACTGGGCAAAACTTCCAGTAAATATGCGCTCTAAGAAGCGTACTTCATGAGTTACGAGCACCAGTCCACCGTCGCTACTGCGAAACATGTCTCTTCTACTGAACAAGTGCTCGTAGCTCTTAAGGCATGCTTTTTAGAGCCCATGTTTACTTGGCGGTTTTTTCTTGTTTTGGTCCATACTACTTCCTCAAAAAAATGTGGAAAGCAAAGAGCTTGCAGGAGAGGTCCACTGTAAGAGGCATCAGAAAGATTTTCGCTTATAACCATCGACTAGGTCGTATCCAGACCAGGGTCCCCTGGAGAGACGTCTACAGACGTTAAAGTAACTTCTGGCGTGCCACAGGGGAGTGTTATGGGACCATTGCTTTTCACAATATATATAAATGACCTAGTAGATAGTGTCGGAAGTTCCATGCGGCTTTTCGCGGATGATGCTGTAATATACAGAGAAGTTGCAGCATTAGAAAATTGTAGCGAAATGCAGGAAGATCTGCAGCGGATAGGCACTTGGTGCAGGGAGTGGCAACTGACCCTTAACATAGACAAATGTAATGTATTGCGAATACATAGAAAGAAGGATCCTTTATTGTATGATTATATGATAGCAGAACAAAAACTGGTAGCAGTTACTTCTGTAAAATATCTGGGAGTATGCGTGCGGAACGATTTGAAGTGGAATGATCATATAAAATTAATTGTTGGTAAGGCGGGTACCAGGCTGAGATTCATTGGGAGAGTCCTTAGAAAATGTAGTCCATCAACAAAAGAGGTGGCTTGCAAAACACTCGTTCGACCTATACTTGAGTATTGCGCATCAGTGTGGGATCCGTACCAGATCGGGTTGACGGAGGAGATAGAGAAGATCCAAAGAAGAGCGGCGCGTTTCGTCACAGGGTTATTTGGTAACAGTGATAGCGTTACGGAGATGTTTAAAAAACTCAAGTGGCAGACTCTGCAAGAGAGGCGCTCTGCATCGTGGTGTAGCTTGCTCGCCAGGTTTCGAGAGGGTGCGTTTCTGGATGAGGTATCGAGTATATTGCTTCCCCCTACTTATACCTCCCAAGGAGATCACGAATGTAAAATTAGAGAGATTCGAGCGCGCACGGAGGCTTTCAGACAGTCGTTCTTCCCGCGAACCATACGCGACTGGAACAGGAAAGGGAGGTAATGACAATGGCACGTAAAGTGCCCTCCGCCACACACCGTTGGGTGACTTGCGGAGTATAAATGTAGATGTAGATGTAGATACATTATCCCTGTCCATCGTCCCTGAAAATTTGTAACATCATTACCGAATCATCCTATTGACATAGTATACATCATTGGAATTTCCATGATACTTGTTGCGGATGATGCTATTGTATACAGAGAAGTCGCAACGCTAGGAAGTGGTAGCTACGTGCAGGTAGACCTGCAGGGGATCGACGTTTGATGCATGGCGTGGCAACTGACACTCAACATAAACAAATATAACGTATTGCGTATACATAGAAAGAAAAACCCATTATTGTACGATTACAGAGTTGCAGAACATTCACTGGTAGCAGTTACTTCCATAAAATATCAAGGAACATGCGTAAGGTAGTTTAAAGTGCAACGTCCACAGAAAGTGAATCGCGGATACGGCAGATGCCAGACCAAGATTCATTTGAGGATTCCTCAGGAAATGTAGTCCATCAACAAAGAAGTAGCTTACAGACCCTTGCTTGGCCAGTACTTGGACATTTCTCGTCAGTATGGGATCCGTACCACACACGATTGACGGAAGAAACTAAGGAATTTCAAAGAAGAGCAACGCGTTACTTTACAGGTTCGTTTAGAAGGCATGAAAGCGTCACGGAGACGCTGCAAGAGTAGTGTTCTGCATCAGGGTGTGGTTTGTCGTTTAAGTCCTGAGAGCGTACGTTGCTAGAAGAGTCAATAAATTAATTGCTTCTTCTCACATACATTTCGTAAAAAGACCATGAAGATAACATTGAAGAAATTCAAGCCTACACGGAGGCTTTCCAGCCGTCGCTCTTCCCGAGAACCATTCGTGTCTGGACCAGGAAAAGGGTGAATGACAGTGGTACACAGAGTACCCCCCGCCATACACCGCATGGTGGCTTAGAAGCATAGTTGCAGATTCAGATGTGAGAAGCAGCTCCCTTTGTTCTTTCATGCAGCCGAGAAAGCAGTAGAGAGCTGAACTCAAGTTGGAACTATATTTCTTGACTTCCAGAAAGCCTGTGATACAGTGCTGCATCGCCAGCCAGCGAACAAAAGACATGCTTATTGGAAGAGATAAGCGATTAGAATCTTACGATCGAAACTCAGTACGATGTTCTTAATGGAGAGATTCGAAGGTATCGTCGAGCGTACACCATGGTAGTGATGTTGGGCCTCTACTGTTCATTAAGTATATACACTGAAGAGCCAAAGAAACTGGTACACCTGCCTACAGAATAGAGCCTGCGAGAAACGCAGTAGTGCCGCAACACGACGAGGCATGGACTCGACTAATGTCTCAAGTATTGCTGCAAGGAATTTAC
The DNA here is from genome assembly GCF_023864275.1 of Schistocerca cancellata. NCBI lineage: Eukaryota > Metazoa > Arthropoda > Insecta > Orthoptera > Acrididae > Schistocerca > Schistocerca cancellata. The sequence goes on from NC_064629.1 coordinate 774,044,314, forward strand.
ACCATACATCCTACATGGCTGTCCATAAATCCATAAGAGTACGAGGGGGTGGATATCTTGAAATTTCCCCTTAGAAAAATTTGACTTGCAAACAAAACATTCTTTACTTTTTGGAGATCTCCCTTAGTTCATCATTATTCCCAAAAAGTCCTGTCTGTACCGGTTGTCCTTAAACCCTACTGTTTTGTTCATATCCTCTTTCAAAATAATTATTTCATATGAAACATCCCCTTAGAAAAATTTATGAATTACTGTGCTGGTAAACCTCTTACGTTATTTGATTTTCAAACAGCTGAGCAAAACTGAACGTATTCAGACATTTCTCTCTTTACTTATTCTGATCAACACTAAACTGACACACAAAATTTTGAGCGCAACGGAATCTAACTTTCAAAAACCCCTACAAAAGAATGGCCCTCACTAACAAAAACCGATACCTTTCATGAATCACTTACCTCACAAAAATCTTCGTTACTCGAACTACTGCAATACTGCCAGCTAAATGAAAGATTCTAACTACTGAAGGCACTAACTACTGATAGGCATAGTTAGCAAATGAAAGATTTTGATGGAGAACAAACAATGTATTTACCTTAATAATGTTCAAAAGTCTATATATATATATATATATATATATATATATATATATATATAGGGTGAGTCACCTAACTTTACCGCTGGATATATTTCGTAAACCACATCAAATACTGACGAATCGATTCCACAGACCGAACGTGAGGAGAGGGGCTAGTGTAATTGGTTAATACAAACCATACAAAAATGCACGGAAGTATGTTTTTAACACAAACCTACGTTTTTTTAAATGGAACCCCGTTAGTTTTGTTAGCACATTTGAACATATAAACAAATACGTAATCAGTGCCGTTTGTTGCATTGTAAAATGTTAATTACATCCGGAGATATTGGAACCTAAAGTTGACGCTTGAAACCTCCGACGTTCAGTTGTGTGTTGTAACAAACACGGGGCACGGTCGGTGAGCAGCATCTGCAGGGACATGTTTACGATGACGACCGTGTTTACGAGTGTGGCTGTAGTGCACTGTTGTGGTTTGGTCTAGCTGTCGCAGTGTCCGCATGTAGTGCTTGCTGCTATTGTTATTCTGCATTCGTCTCCGCACGCAGACCAACTGTAGTACACCGTGTTACCAGACGTCTGTGATAGTGTAGTGTTGTAGGAACTGTGACCATGGTGTATTCGAACTCTGAAACGGCGGAGATGATACTCGTCTATGGCGAGTGTCGACGAAATGCAGCTGAAGCCTGCAGGGTGTATGCAGAACGGTACCCGGACAGAGAGCATCCAACGTGCCGCACATTGCAAAACATCTACCGCCAACTGTATGCAACAGGTATGGTCGTAGCACGCAAACGGGTCCGTAACAGGCCCTTCACAGGAGAAGCGGGTGCAGTTGGTGTGTTAGCTGCTGTTGCCATGAACCCACACATGAGTACACGGGACATTGCGAAAGCCGGTGGACTGAGTCAAAGTAGTGTCATGCGCATACTGCATCGTCACCGCTTTCATCCGTTTCATGTGTCGCTACATCAGCAATTACATGGTGATGACTTTAATCATCAAGTGCAATTCTGTCAATGGGCATTAACAGAGAATGCGTTGCAGTTCTACCTGTTTACCAATGAAGCGGGTTTCACAAACCACGGGGCAGTGAATCTACGGAACATGCGTTATTGGTCCGTGGACAATCCTCGCTGGTTCAGACAGGTAGAGCGACAGCGACCGTGGACTGTAAATGTATGGTGCGGAATCATTGGCGACCACCTCATTGGTCCTCACTTCATTGCAGGGGCCAAAACAGCTGCAACATACATCGCGTTTCTACAGAATGATCTGCCAACGTTGCTCGAAAATGTCCCACTGGAAACGCGTCGACGTATGTGGTATCAGCATGATGGTGCACCTGCACATTCCGCAATTAACACTAGGCTGACCCTTGACTGGATGTTCGACGTGTGTTTCATAGGACGTGGAGGACGCATAAATTGGCCAGCCCGTTCTCCTGATCTTACACCTCTGGACTTATTTCTGTGGGGTAAGTTAAAGGAGAATGTGTACTGTGATGTGCCTACAACCCCAGAGGATATGAAACAACGTATTGTGGCAGCCTGCGGCGACGTTACACCAGATGTACTGCGGCGTGTACGATATTCATTACGCCAGAGATTGCAATTGTGTGCGGCAAATGATGGCCACCACATTGAACATCTATTGGCCTGACATGTCGGGACACACTCTATTCCACTCCGTAATTGAAAACGGAAACCACGTGTGTACGTGTACCTCACCCCTCATGGTAATGTACATGTGCGTCAGTGAAAAAGACCAATAAAAAGGTGTTAGCATGTGGACGTAATGTGCTGTTCCAGTCTCTTCTGTACCTAAGGTCAATCACCGTTCCCTTTGGATCCCTACGTAATTCGGTGCTCTCCGATACACACGATCGAACAGCGGAGGAGTGGTACTCAAGCGTCAACTTTAGGTTACAATATCTCCGGATGTAATTAACATTTTACAATGCAGCAAACGGCACTGATTACATATTTGTTTATATGTTCAGATGTGCTAACAAGACTAACGGGGTTCCATTTAAAAAAACCGTTGGTTTGTGTTAAAAAACATACTTCCGTGCATTTTTTTTTTATGGTTTGTATTAACCAATTACACTAGCCCCTCTCCTCACGTTCGGTCTGTGGAATCGATTCATCAGTATTTGATGTGGTTTACGAAATATATCCAGCGGTAATGTTAGGTGACTCACCCTGTATATATATATAAGTTCATGGCATCCGGTCTTACAAATTTCGTTTTTCTGACGGACACACGTTCAGACCGTCCGCTCTCAAAACTTTGCCATCTCTATCCCCACATCCACCACTGCTCGGCGCTCACCTCAAACTGCACAACGCTACGCGCTGTTCACATACAACTACCCAACACTAGAATAGCGAATATTCCAACAATGCAAATCAGCCACAGACTGTGCACAGCACAGTCAGTGATTTTCATACAGAGCACTACGTGGCGTTACCAACATAAAAACCTAAACATCCTACTTACACCCTCTTCTGAACAGCATGTTTCAAGGCTGCAAGGCACCTCAGATATGCTCAATAATGAACATGTCTGGGGAGTTTGGTGATCAGCGGAAGTGTTTAAACACAGAAGAGTGTTCCTGGAGCCACTGTGTAGCCGGACATGTCCGAAAGAACAGACACCACATCCATATAAATGTATAGTTCTGGCAACACCGGCCATGACCTTCTTCTGTGCGGATGCACACATATCACCGAACTCTTACGGGGCTTGGTAAGAATGTCTTCCACGAGTAATGAGTGTGTTGGGTAGGGACATTACGAATGTAGTGTCTGGACATACAAGGTGAGAATGTTGGTCTAGCGGGAGGCGTGCGCGAGATAGTCCCTGCAGTCGTGCTATCCTCTGTGCCCTCCGTGGGTAGCCGAGCGCACTAACGCGCTGCTTCCTGGACCCGGGTAGGCACGCCGACCCCGGATCGAATCCGCGGGGCGGATTAACGACGAGGGCCGGTGTGCCGGCCAGCCTGGATGTGGTTTTTAGGCGGTTTTCCACATCCCGCTAGGTGAATACCGGGCTGGTCCCCACGTTCCGCCTCAGTTACACGCGTTGCAGACATTTGAAACACGTCCGCACTATTTCACGATTTACACTAGACGCAGACAGTTGGGGTACACCGATTCCGTCCTGGGGGGTACGGGGTGACGGCAGGAAGGGCATCCGGCTATCCCTAACACTAACACTGCCAAATCCGTTGTAACCATGCTGACCCTACGATCGCTGTGGGACTATGGCGTAAGCGAAAGAAAGAAAGATTACAATAAAAAAGATTGAAAATACTTAACGTTGGATTTACAACGACTTGTTGCAAGCGATGGGTGACAGGCAAATAGTAGTCTACTTCACTACATATAATGTGGACAAAAACATTCACTCTCGCTCATAAGTCACGGCTATCATTAATATCACTGCTCTTCCAGGCCTCTCTGCTACTGTCCGGCCGAGGCTGGCAGGAGAGGCGCTTATATTCTCTTCGTAGAGGCCCTCCTGCGGTGGTTCGGTCCTAGTCAGCGGGCTATTGGCAGACGTGGTCTCAAAGCCTTCTGTGCTCTTGCGTTCTTCATCTTCGCGCCATCGTTTGTCGTTAGGCCGGAACATTTCACCTATTCATACAAAATGCAATTAACACACATAAAATTATTAAATTATTTAATTTTGTATGTATTGCAGACCTCTGAAAATGCTTAACATGAATAGACAAAACATGTCTGGTACTAAATTTCAGTAGCAAAAGATGAAAGTTTTCTTATCTTTAGGATAAAACATAAGTGAAGTTCTTGTAGTAAACTCTGAAAAACTTCTAAATCACCTTTTTCATGACCATCAAGGACAATTTCATGTAAACTGTAGGGATTGTACAGAAACTGGTTTTTGAATGACTTATGTTCAAAGAATCAACAAGGATTGCTAAAACCGGAATGATTAAAATTTTGCATCATTAACATAATCATCTTGTTTGAATCTGTTTTGTGCTACCTCAGACCAATATGCAGACAAAAATAAATGCCTAAACTCCTCTAAGATTCACAATTCCTAACAAAGGTACACATGTGCACAGCAGCTTACCTTCCAAATAACCACATAGGAGCTCAGTGTAATGACCAGCAGACCATGCTGGTGGAAGTGAAAAATAAAATTACTCTAACCAAGCAAAGAATGAACACTATTTAGCATATTTCCGATCACTTGATATTTCCAAACAGATGTGAAGTTTTTATAGTCAAAACCAGACATGCCTACGTGATTTACATTCTCACGTTTTTAGTGACCATGACTACCATGAGCTCCCCTCGTTTCGTAAGGAGACGTGCTATTTAGCTCATCTTTCAGTCCTGAATCCACATCATCATCATCATCATCATTAGGCATATAGCCTCTACTAAGTAAATGACCTTCATTAACAGCTTCACCTAACTTTTCCTCAATCTTAGATACCCTCTCATTTAATTTCGGTCCTAATTCCTTCTTCTCCTATTAATTTTCATCTGGTCTTCCTTAAACCGTAATAATGATCTCACTTCCTGACAATCACCAACACCCGCAGGTACACTACCGCTGGAACTCTGTTCAGCATTAACCCCAACTATGCAACAGAAGTTGCGAAATCGTCCGTCTGCTTAACTGTTTGCTTAATTCCTTCCCTGCTTTCTGATGTCTCCTTCTCTGAACTAAAATTCAACTCCTCAAAACTCTTTCCTATCCTCAGCAGTCATTTATAAAGGGTGATCAAAAAGTTTCCATTTGAGAGCATTACTAATGTTTTGTGACTCCATTTCAGTATATGGTTCCGATACGTCAGAATATTCGTGGATCGTGAGGCGAATCCACGATAGTTCACAAGTTAGTGGCCATACAATGTGGCACTGTATTAAGCATAAGTAACAAGGAATGTTTTGGACTGAATGGAAATAATTCCGGAAGAATATGGTTGATAAGCTTTATAATGTCGCCAAACACAAGTAACTGATTAGCAAGTCCACATGGGTCTTCAAAGCAGCAGATACAAAATTAAATTTGGTGATATACTAAAAGCAAAACATAATGGGAAGAAGTGAAATTGCTGAATGGAGAGGCAGCTTTCAACGAGAACGTAAAGGGAGAAAACATTTGTTTTACGAAAATAATGAAAAGCTACATCCGTCTCTCTACTTAGTTTATCATTAGAGCTGTTACTTTTTGCGTAAAAAATTGAAAACCACAGTTTTTAGACTGATATGAGTTCCGATTAAATAAATAATGTGTGTCGGAGGTTGTCCACGATGAGGTTAGCAGCGATGCACAGCACTCGAGGCTGTTGCCGACTACTATGCAAAGCAGTATCGTATTTACTTCTTTCTTATGCCGCCAATATAAGCCGAAGATGGAAATGAAACTACTTGCTGAAATGAAGAGACGTCCGGAGTCATCACCTGATGATGGTGATGGATGTTTTTCAGTTTGTGTTCCCAGATTTCAAGAAACTTTTTCACAGGCACAAAAGAGATCCTGTTACTTCTGAATGAGGATCAGGACGAAACCGAGAATGACACATCGAGATTTTCTTTATTATCATGGGATACTTCCATTTCTTCTAACACATTGTCTACCCCCATGCATAGGCCACCGCCCACTACTACATCATCTGATCTCGTTTCAAAGCCAGCAACGGGTCTTCTGAATACATCTCAAGCTGTATCATATACTACCTTTTCGAAATTGAAGAGTTGTAGAAATACTATCCTAGCTCTATTAACATGTAACAATTATATGTAACACGCACATACACACACACACACACACACACACACACACACACACACACACACACACACACAAACAACATTGAATAAAGTACAATAGTATGTGGTCTTACCAAAAATAAATTTTTCATTGTGATTTTTTTAATGTCACTCAGTGACTTGCACCAGCTTATCTTACTGTAATGAGTATCTTCACTGCAGGAGAAACAGGGACTCCAAAGTTTGTATTCCGATTTGCCAGAGTAACAAACTAACTGCTCCGAAAAGTGGAAACTTTCTGCACCCACTTGATAAAATTTGTGAAATTTGTGTTCGTGTTTAGAGAGCTCACGGGAAGCCACAGCCGAACAAGACTACGTGATCAAAAGTATCCGGACACCTGATTGAAAATGGCTTCCAAGTTCGTGGCGCCCTCCATTGATAATGCTAGAATTCAGTATGGTGTTGACCCACCCTTAGCCTTGACGACAGATTCCACTCTCGCGGGCATGTGTTCAATCAGGTGCTGGAAGGTTTCTTGAGGAATGGCAACCCATTCTTCACGGAGTGCTGCACTGAGGAGAGGTATCGATGTCGGTCGGTGAGGCCTTGCACGAAGTCGGCGTTCCAAAACATTCCAAAGGTGTTCTATATGATTCAGGTCAGGACTCTGTGCAGGCCAGTCCATTACAGGGATGTTATTGTTGTGTATGCACCCCGCCACAGGCCGTACAGTATGAACAGGTGCTCGATCGTGTTGAAAGATGCAATCGCCATCCCTGAATTGCTCTTCAACAGTGGGAAGCAAGAAGGTGTTTAAGACATGAATGTAGGGATGTGCTGTAATATTACCACGCAAAACAACAAGGGGTGCAAGCCCCATCAATGAAAAACATGACCACACCAAAACACCACCGCCTCCGAATGTCGCTGTTGGTACTACACACGCTGGCAGATAACGTCCACCGGACATTAACCATAACCACACCCTGCCATCGGATCGCCACATTAGGTACGTGATTCGTCACTCCACACAACGTTCTTCCACTGTTCAATCGTCCAGGTGTTCACGCTCCTTACTCCAAGCGAGGCGTCATTTGGCATTTACTGGCGTGACGTGTGTCTTATGAATAGCCGCTCGACCATGAAATCCAAGTTTTGTCACCTCGAGCCTAACTGTCATAGTACTTGCAGTGGATCCTGATGCAGTTTGGAATTCCTGTGTGATGGTCTGGATAGATGTCTGCCTATTATACATTACGACCCCTCTTCAACTGTCGGCGGCCTCTATCAGTCAACAGACGAGGTCGGCCTGTACACTTTTGTGTTGTACATGCCCTTTCACGTTTCCACTTCACTACTGAATCGGAATCAGTGGACGTATGGATGTTTAGGAGCGTGGGAATCTCGCGTACGGACGTATGACACAAGTGACACCCAATCACCTGACTACGTTCGAAGTCCGTGAGTTCCGCGGAGCGCCGCATTCTGCTCTCACGATGTCTAATGACTGCTGAGATATCCGATGTGGTGTACCTAGTAGTAGCTGGCAGCACAATGCAGCTAATATGAAAATAGTATGTTTTGGGGATCCAGAATGAGATTTTCACTCTGCAGCGGAGTGTGCGCTGATATGAAACTTCCTGGCAGATTAAAACTGTGTGCCCGACCGAGACTCGAACTCGGGACCTTTGCCTTTCGCGGGCAAGTGCTCGAGATACTGGCAGAAGTAAAGCTGTGAGTACCGGGCGTGAGTCGTGCTTCGGTAGCTCAGAAGGTAGAGCACTTGCCCGCGAAAGGCAAAGGTCCCGAGTTCGAGTCTCGGTCGGGCACACAGTTTTAATCTGCCAGGAAGTTTCATGTTTTGGGAATGTCCAGATACTTTGATCTGAGTTTAGGTAAAAAAAAGTTATTTGTGCGTAGAAAGGTGCATTCTTGAAGGTGAAAACTAAAGGTGTCTTTTAGAACGAAAGGTAAGTGACATATTTATAACTTTCTACATGTCTCCAAATGAGAACATTGTGATTGAAAGGTTGTAATAGCATGAAAATTAAGGACATTATTTCGCTGTCGTTTTAGTCATCTTACGGTGATTTCACAACGCCCCGTGTCCAAGATAGGCGAAGGCCACTTACAGAAGAAGAAGTTATAGAGCTCCTTAATTCGTCTGAAACTGACGATCTATCTGATGATCCTGGCGATAATTTTGAACAAGAGGACAATGATGGAGGTAATGTTAGACGTTTTATATCATACGGTATACAGTAAGCTGAGTAGCCTAGACGCAAAGCCCGCTAACTGCATGATAAATGACACTGAGATAATCACGAAACACTCCTCCCATCCAAACGACAATGCATTGGCCACAAGAATGTTGATGTTGCGTACGAATTTGTTACAGCGCAGCCAACGTAAAGCTGAATAAGAAAAGTATCCATTCTAATCGTAACGGTCTGAACGGTAGCTTTGAATATCCAGATTGGTAAGTCTGAAATCTGTTCACGTGCTTTGTATCCGGACATGGTAGTGCGACAGCCACGCCTATTGGGCATTTAGCGGGCTTTGCACCCGATGGCAACATGCAGTTAGCTGCTTTTGAAACCGAACACGATTTTCGACAGCCGTTTTCGACGGTTTATAGCCGGTTTTGCAACCTGAAAGTGAATGCATGTTTGCTCATGCAATTGATATTGCATGTTTAAATGCATGGATTCAGTACACGAAAAACGCATCATAATTATGTTTTCCTAAAAATAAGACCCTTGATTTGCTTCACTTTAGGGCAAGTGTGGCCATAGTACTGACAAAAATAGATAATCCAGCTTCCAAAAAAAGGGGAAGTCCCACTAGTGCGAGTCCAAGTACTTCAAAACGAGCCAGAAAAATGTGTGTGAATTCCTAAGGGACCAAACTGCTGAGGTCGTCGGTCCCTAGACTTACACACTACCTAAACTAACTTATGCCAAGAATAACACACACACCTATACCCAAGGGAGGACTCGAACCTCTGGCGAGAGGGGCCGCTCAGTCCGTGATATGGCGCCTCAAACCGCGCGGCCACTCCGCGCGGCAAAACGAGCCAATGCGGATGTTCGTCCAGAAGCTGAGTTTAGTTTGGACAACGTTGGGCTTCTTCCAGTTGTCAGTGACAAAAAATCATTTGGCAGGTGCAAGAAACGGGGCTGCAAAGGAAAAACCAAATTTTATTGTGTAAAACGTAACATTCACTAATGTCTGGGTAGAAAAAAAATGTTTCGTTGATTATCATTCCTCACAATTGTAAAACCGTAGTTTATATATATAATCATTAAGTAAGCTTTGTGTAATTTATGTATTTTGGTGAAATAAAATCAAATAAAATACTTTGACTTTTTGCCTTATACTGCACCCACTTAACACAATGTCCTCATTTTCGGACGCGTTGTATCCCCCCTTGGGGGGAGGGAGGGATGGGAACTTCGGAATATTTTATGCATCTGAAAAATCGTAATTTAATTCGAAGAACTGGATAGCAAAACCACGATTTTTTCAGGAAAAAACTAATTCGTGACCGCAAGGGTTAAAGAAGCAAGCTTTTCATGAATTGAAACTTCCTGGCAGATTAAAACTGTGTGCCCGACCGAGACTCGAACTCGGGACCTTTGCCTTTCGCGGGCAAGTGCTCTACCTTTTTTTTTTTTTCGTAGCGGTCACGCGGTTCCAGACTAGCCCTAGAACCGCTTTTTTTATTACTATGGGACTTTTTTTTTAAGTTCAGCCCCCTAGACCGCTTTTTTTTTTTTTTTTTTTTTGTAGTGGACCGGTGGGGGCGCGGGGGCAAAGTGGGCAGGGGTCAAAACCTGAGGCCTGGCCACGGTGTCCCCCTCACCACCACCGAGCCTGTGGTGCTGAGGGAAGTGGGAGAAACAGGAATCAACAGCAGTGGAAGGCGTTGTTATTTATTTATTTGCATGTGTTTTTGTAATATTCACTAATAGCATGAAATTATGGGAACACATATGCGAAAGAGAAAATGAAATATAAATTCTGGGTAAAGAAAATGAAAGGAAAAAGGAAAAGCAAAAAGAAATAAAATCCGCGCAATCTGCGACGCGCTCTCCCATCCGCGGAGGTCAGAAGTAGAATAGATCGTAGGCGGTTGAAACTCAGACACCGCCGGGGGAGGAGGGGTGGGTGCCCTCTGTGCCAGGCACCCCCCAACTCAGTGGAGATCTAACAAAGACCGCTCGAAGATAGTTAGCAAATAATGTTCGGTAACGTGGCGTGTTTTCGAGAGCTGCATGGGCTGTTCGTAAATAGGTCCAGAAGTCGAGGCGGGATTTAGGTCCCTCATGAAAGAGATAAGCGACCGCCCACCCTTTGACCCACGTAAAAGCATGACATTTGGCGGCGGGAAAATGTCGGTCCTCCGGGTATAGAAACATTCGAGGCTCGACTGTGTCTGGTGGCACCCGGAGATAGCAGGCAATGATTTGCTGCACGAAGCGCCATACATCTCGCGATGAGGCGCATGTCAGACGGTGTTCATCAGTGTCCAGTTGCTGGCAAAGGAGACAAAGAGGGGATTCTGACAAGCCAATGTTGTGCAGGCGCTGCTTCGTGGCAAATTTCCTGTTGGCTATGTGATACCACAGTGCCCGGACGTTCATAGGGAGGAAGGGCTGGTGGACGGTAGTCCACACTATGGGCCACTGGATGGAGGGGTGTTTGGTCTCCATCACATTCCGGGGAACACAGCGCAGCAACAGGCTGTAAAAATCCTTAGTCCTAGGTGGGCGTGTATCTGGGAGACTGGTATGTATGTAACTGTAGTCGACGAAAAAGGTCGAAATATGGGACAAATGAGGCACGATATGGCCGACAGACACCGGTTGTGAGGTGGAAGCAGGTAGGAGGACCTCAAGCAAGCTGCGTGTTAGAGATGTACCCTGGCCCACCCACTGTTTTCTCATGGTACTCATGTACGTACAAGGCTGCAACTCGCATACGGACATTGACGAGCCCGACGCCACCATACCGTGAGGGCAGGGTAAGTGTCTCATAACGAACTTTAAACATTGAACCAGCCGTGAGATAATAGCCAAAAGCCGCCTGAAGGTTGCGCCCAATTGCAGTTGGCAGAGGGAAATTTTGCGCGATGTGAACCAATTTTGATGCCACATAAAGATTAATAAACGCAACCCGTTGAAGTGTGTCCTGGCGGCGCAAGAGGTTCTGGCGGACGTCGTTGCGGATGACGTGTAACAGGCGACGGAAATTCGTTGCCGCCGTGCGTGTGACCGTGGGGGTAAAGGTAATGCCCAGGTACCGGAAAGTCTGCACAAGCGGCAGTGGTGCCACTTCACCCTCCTGGAGGCCTCGTCCAATGTGCATTGCAGAAGATTTGGCGACATTCATGGCACTGCCAGCGGCAGCCCCATAACGGGTGATCAATTCGAGGACATCCCGAATCTCAGAGCCGGAGCGAATGAGGAGGAGGAGATCATCAGCATATGCCCGACAGCGAAAAGTGTGTTGGCGTAGGGTGAGGCCAGAGAGCTTGGTCGTCAAGCCCCCAATAAGGGGCTCAAGGGCAATAGCATACAGGAGGGTAGAGAGGGGGCACCCCTGCCGTATCGAACGGCAGATAGGTACCGGCCCTGCTATACGTCCATTGACTTGGACACGTGAATTGGCACTGTCGTAAACACGCCGGAAGACGTCGAGAAACGGAGGGGGGATGCCAATTCGGGCTGCCACCGAAAACAGGAAACGATGACGCACTTATCGAAGGCGCTGTCGAAGTCTATAGCGACGACCGCTGCCCGGAGCCTGCAGGCCGCCGCTATCGCAATTAAGTCGCGACATTCCCCTGTGGCAGTCTGTATGTTAATCTGTCCGCCAGGCGTCGTTTGCTCTGGCGAGAGGATATGAGGGAGTGTAGTTCGGAGCCGCATTGCCAGTAAGCGCGTGAAAATCTTGTAATCGGCATTGAGGAGGGTGAGCGGTCTGCAACTCGTGACCATCGAACCACAGGCTGGTTTGTGTACTGGTATAATGATGGCCTCAGCAAAGGCGGGTGGGATTGCTTGGTCAGATGTTATCAGTTCTTGATACATAGTCGTCCACCGTGGGGCCATGAGGTCCCGAAAGGTACGGTAAAACTCAATCGGTAAGCCGTCAATGCCGGGCGATTTGTTGACTGCCCCCTTGGCGATTGCGTTGTTGACGTCGTCTAGCGTGACCGCCACTGTCAAAGCATCCGCCTCCGTGTGGGGGAGGGTGCGCGTGACGTAATTCAAAATGGAGTCGTCTGCTGCAGTTTCAGCGTTGTCATCACTTAAGTACGACGGTAGTGCTCGACGAATGTGCGGACGATGTCATTCTGAGTGGTCACCTGCGTTCCATGAGGCGTGGTCAGAGTGCTGATGATCTGCCGACGACGCCTTCGTTTGTCGGACACTATATCATGCATGGATGGAATTTCTAAATCCGTGCGATCGTGGCGCCGCGTCCGTATCACGACCCCTTGCAGTTTCCGGCGTGCCAGCGCAATTATCTTCGCCTTAGTTCTTTGCTGTTCCAACTGGTTGTCCGGGGTTGGCGGTTGAGCATCCAGATCTCGGAGAATCGCGTAATAGAAGTCAACAGTGGTGCGATGCCAGTCGGCCATGTCCTTCCCGTATCTCATCAGTGTCCTCCGGATCGCCGGCTTGGCGCAGTCCAACCACCACGTCAATGTCGAGTGCTAGCGGGGAAGGCGTCGTTCGCAGGCTGTCCACGTTTCAGTGACTTGTTGGCGACACGCCAGGTCATGCAAGTGTGAGGTATTGAGTTTCCATGGCGCACGGCTGCGCCATACTGATTGCGGCGGAAGGAGGACCGTACAGATGTAAGCGCAATGGTCGGAAAAGGCCAGCGGCCAGCGTTCGGCGCCCCGTATCGCAGATCTAAGAGTTTGTGAGACATACATCCTATCTAGTCGGCTTGCGGAATGACTTGTAAGAAAGATATGGCCAGAAAGGTCGCCGTGTTGTACTTCCCAGGTATCGTGAAGCAGGAGGTCTCGCACCACTATACGTAGTTCCTGGCATGTAGTATAGTGGGGAATCTGATCTTTAGGATGCAGAACGCAGTTAGAGTCACCTCCTAGTAGGCAATGGTCATAACGCCCTAAAAACAGGGGAGCGATTTCCTCGGAATAAAACTGGGCTCTTTCATGCCGTCGGTCGGTGCCTGAGGGAGCGTAGACATTAATGATGCGTGTCCCCATTGCAATTAGTGCCATGCCCCGAGATGATGGAAGGAAGGCGGCATCGGTCACAGAAATCCCGTGGCGGACGTAGATGGCCACCCCGCGGCCCATAGGATGGCGGTATAGCCATTGATATCCGGGAGACTAGCCAAGTGAACTTCCTGCAGAAGGGCGAAATCAGCATCCGAAGCCCAGAACATTATTAAAATTTAGGCAGTGGCGGGGATCGAACCCGGGACCGAAGACGTTTTGATTATGAATCAAAGACGCTACCCCCTTTTTTTCTTTTCTTTTTTTTCTTATTGTTCATTATTGATCGTTGTGTTTGGTCGTTGCGGACGTCGCAGGACATCCTGTTCAAGTTCGGTGGTTTATCCTTCCACTCAGTTTTTTTTATTACAGAGGCCAACCGGCTCTCTGACCGAACACGCTGAGCTACCGTGCCGGCTGCATCTGAGCTACCGAAGCACGACTCAGAGCCGGTACTCACAGCTTTACTTCTGCCAGTATCTCGTCTCCTACCTTCCAAACTTTACAGAAGCTCTCCTGCGAACCTTGCAGAACTAGCATGGTGTTGCAGATCTCACAACAGGCTGCTTCAGTACAGCCGAGCATTCTGTTAAAATCAGGTTTTTCGAAGATAAAACTGTCTAGGAGACGCATCATTTCTGTAATACGCGTTATGTTAGGCTATGCAGGGTGAACATTAATAAAATCGACAAATTGCAGGGACAGATTCCTGACTGGAAGAGGACGAAAAATGGTCCTATGAACATGTGTCCGGGAACGCATCATTGCCACGGCAGATGGCGCTGACGAATGACACTTCCTCTGGCCACGTACCACGTATTCCTTGTGTGTTGTAGACTCTGTGATTGACACAACGTGCAATAAGCAGCAGATTGGTCCGGTATTCATGTCGGGAACAAGCTGAGATGGTGTTTGTGTACAACCAAGCAAATGGAAACGGTCGAGAGACGGCATGGCTATACCAAAACAAGTACCCTCACAGACACCAACCACATCACTCAACATTTCAAGACCTTTTTGATCATTTTTATGATCATGGGTCCTTTCAGACAGACAAACGTGCAGGGAGGCGGCGGGCTGTGTGTGCACTAGATTAAGAGGACCGGGTTCCACAGGATATTGAGACGAACCCTAGTACAAGCTCCAGGCAAGTGGCCCACCAACATGGTGTAAGTCAAAGTACATACATGACAATTGCTACTATCCCTATCACCTGCAATCCCATGGAGACCACGCTGTAATTTTTTTTTTTTAAACCTGGGTGCGATGCAGCTCTGTACTGTGTTCCGCGACGATTTCTTATCGTTGACCGAGCGAGGTGGCGCAGTGGCTAACACACTGTACTCGCATTCGGGAGGACAACGGTTCAATCCCGCGTCCGGCCATCCTGATTTAGGTTTTCCGTGATTTCCCTAAATCGCTCCAGGCAAATGCCAGCATGGTTCCTTTGAAAGGTTACTGCCGACTTTCTTCTCCGTCCTTCCCTAATCCGATGAGACCGATGACTTCGCTGTCTGCTCTCCTTCCCCAAACAACCGAACCCAACCCCTCTCATCACTGCACGCACACCTGCCCATTTCCGGACACATGTTCATAGAACCTTCTTCCTCCATCACCAGACAGGAATGTGTCCCCGCAGTTTTTCGGTTTTATTAATGTTCACCCTGTAGCTGTAATCCCTCACATCGACATAAGATTGAAGTCAAGCCATATCCTTACTGCGAAGAACGTTCAGATGTGGTCACAGGTCTCAACCATGTGATACTAACGTGTTGACGATAAGAAATACGGAGATATAAGTTTCTCAAAAACTTAATGAGAGCAGAAATTCCCCAACCTGCGTCTGTGACTGAATGTTTTCAGCTGCTGCCCACGGCAGGCTATGTCAATATTTCACGGATTCTGAAAGAAGCAGACATATGGTACACATACAACGCTGACGCGAAGGCAGAGAAATATGCACTACAGAGGGATCCTCACACTCGACAGGTCATCTGATAAATTCTTACGCTATCAATCGGAGTCGAACATGAGGAATTATGACACATGGACAGTGTTGAATAATCAGTGGTAAGCAAGACGGTGCGGTCCGCTTTTGATGTCGTCGGATGACTAGCTACCTGAAGGATCAGTGTTCATGGGACTTCATATTGAAATTAGTGTGTGTTATAAAAAAAAAAAAAAACAGGAACTGTTCCCATAGGTACTGCTCATCTAGCCCAGGTATCCTCAAGCTATGGAAAATGTATAACTCTCATGGTCCAAGAGCCGGCCGGAGTGGCCGAGCGGTTCTAGGCGCTACAGTCTGGAATCGCGCGACCGCCTCGGTCGCAGGTTCGAATCCTGCCTCGGGCATGGATGTGTGTGATGTCCTTAGGTTAGTTAGGTTTAAGTATTTCTAAATTCTAGGAGACTGATGACCTCAGAAATTAAGTCCCATAGTGCTCAGGGCCATTTGAACCATTTAGCCATGCTCCAAGAAAACAATTTGGAAACGCTATCTGACTCGTGAAGTTGAAATGAAATAGTCACACACACACACAAGTACTTTCATAAGTCAGTGAAACTGAAAGTAAATAGGGCTTGCTTAGCTTATGCTCGAGTATCACACAGTAAACACGGATTCATAGAAGCAGTGACCCAAACTGTAGATAATTAAAGTGCAGTTACTCACACACGTTCAGTGTGAGCTGTAATTATCGAATGGGGACGAAATTTGGTAGATATTCTAATGCATTAATGCGGAAGCGATTTACGCTGGACAAAAATTAGTTCCAATTTTGGCCACCAGTTGCAATCCTGACACTCTAAATGCAAGAAAGACGTACCGAAATTTCTCAATGAGTAATGGATTTGGAACGGAACGTGGGTATAAAAGGTCAAAAAAGTGAGAAAGGCATAGTACTGATTTTGTTATTAACCTACGCTTACACAATTTGTTCAGTATGAACACCGGAAACGTCGATGAGATGCTGCATCTGTAAAACGACGCAATCAACCGTTGCCCGCAGTAGTTCCAGCGGAATCTGAGCAACATGTTCCTGTATACTGGTCTTCAGATGAGATAGAGACCAAACGTGTCGCTGGTAAAAGCATTGTCTTACATATCCCCAGAAACAAAAGTCACATGGATGCAGATCAGGTGATCTTGTTGGTCATGCATCTGGAAAACCTCTGGAGATAACAAGTTCGTGGAAGAATGCGTAAGCAGATCTTTCAGTGGGCCAGCGAAATGAGGTGTTGCCCCATCTTCCAGGAATACGGTGGCCACCACACAGCTGAGATCTTCCAAAGCAGGAATCACATGTTGTGCAAGGAGGTCTCGATAACGTACAGACGTCACGGTGCATCTGACAGGCCCTCTCGGTTTAATCTCTTCAAAGAAGAACTGACCGAGAATAAAGGTGCTCGCAGTCGCGTTCTCGCTTCCCGAGCACGGGGTCCCGGGTTCGATTCCCGATCGGGTCAGGGATTTTCACCTGCCTCGAGATGACTGGGTGTTTGTGTTGTCCTCATCATTTCATCATCATTCATGAAAGTGGCGAGACTGGGCTGAGAAAAAGTTGGGAATTTGTAAAGGCGCTGATAACCGCGCAGTTGAGCACCCCACAAACCAAACATCATCATCAACAAAGGTGCTTGTGATTCCACACCACGTCACATACAGCGAGTGCAGTTTCTCTTCGTGCGCAACACGCGGTTCAACAGTACCGCGAATTCGGCAGCTCTTTGTGTTCACTGCATCCTGTAGTGTTAAATGTTCTGAGCGTGTGGGTGCTATTCTGTCATTCTGCGCAACGGATTAATCTGAGATGTACCCTTTACCCTGTGGCTCCTGCAAGATGCAATTTCCACCCCCACACTACTACAGAAGTCAGACAGACGCTCCTAACGTTCTAAAGAGAAGTGCCTGAAAAACTTTCAGCAATAAATATATTCTGGAGTCACCTGCTGTAAGGAAATGACACAAAAATTCACAAAATTTCTTACGTAACTAGTGGGATACTTGGGTACTGGAGTAGTGCTAGTTGGTGTAAGAAAAAGATGAAACTAACGAAAATTATTATTTATTTTGCAAAAATTCTGAGAAATGACAATGAAACTTTTAGTTATGAACTGAACAAGTTATTTCCGGGTTCTTTTCGGAATGGGAAGTTACCTCTTAAGGATAGGATTCACTAATGAAATTTCTATATAAAGTTTAAGATTGTTATTGACTTGGTAGAATGGCTGAGAGCCGCACCTACTCAACTTGAATAATTATCCATTAGAATGTTGCTAGGTACGGTCGAGGCTGTCGCATGAGAAATGCAGTGACGTGTGTTGTTGAGGAGGAAATATGGGGCTCACAAGATCTGTAGCGCACAATACCGTAAGCTGCGATGACTGCTTTCTGCGCCGCTCACTGCTGACAAATAAGATAACTCTCGTTTAATCTGGATTGACCTTTGCCAATTAAACTCTCCCTATGCCTTGATGAAGTCAAGGACTCCTATTCGCCCCTAGTCTAACTATTGGCGTGGTACACAGGTCAGATAACCAGTTCACCGTGATGCCACTCAAAAATTCGCTCGCGGACGTTTAACTATAACTCTGTCTGTTCACACCGCACAATAAGTGTGGCAGCCAACACAATGAACAACGCTTAATCGCAAGGACTCAGTATAGAGTCACACTCCGATTCGCTCTCGACAGAGGTGCTCTCCCAGTGAAGTACTGAGGAGAGACTTGTTCCTCGCTCTTTGAGTACACGTATGAGCGCACACGCTCTCCTTACGTGTTCTCGCTCCAAGAGCGACAACGAAACGGCCCCTCTGCGCACCAGACATGAAGGGGTGTATCTTTCAGTCTCTTCCATTACTCCTTCAGCTCAAGATGTCAGGAATATCATCTGCCAATCAGCATTGCTCTTCTAAAACGGGGGAATGACGTTTCGTTTAAGGTGACCAATCCGGAAATCTGTAGTATAGGCGTTTGGCGTTTGCTGTCTCCCTGTGAAAACCTCTCAAACTGCGTGCTATGTTTGTAAAGAATGCGTAGGCTGGGCTCTCCCACACAATGTAGCGGAATTTAATTTTAAGCCGAACACGGGGTCGTTCTGCCCGCATCTCGTGGTCGTGCGGTAGCGTTCTCGCTTCCCACGCCCGGGTTCCCGGGTTCGATTCCCGGCGGGGTCAGGGATTTTCTCTGCCTCGTGATGGCTGGGTGTTGTGTGCTGTCCTTAGGTTAGTTAGGTTTAAGTAGTTCTAAGTTCTAGGGGACTTATGACCACAGCAGTTGAGTCCCATAGTGCTCAGAGCCATTTGAACCATTTTTCGGGGTCGTTCTTCCCTTTCACTCAGGCAAACGCTGTCCGCTCCACGGGCAGTCGCCGTCCGACGTAGATAGGCTGAATTGTCCTCTGAAGGGACCAGCCTCTCAGCGTGTGGTCCGCCTCTCCCGAACTAAAAGCTCTTGTGACTTTCGTGTCTTGAATGTGTGTGTGTACGCCAGCCTCGAGTATCTCAAGACCAGTGCACACTTGTTATTTGCGTATCGTTTACATGAATTCATACAACATTGACTTTATCTTATCGAGTTTGGGTTTGAATGAAGCGTCTTGATGTGCGGAATATGATTGTGAAGGTGGAATATGTAAGCAATGAAGGTCAGGAGACCACAGCGTCTTACAACGTGCCTCGTCACTCCACTGAATATCGCCCAGCCACATGTTATCAACTTATTTCCCTGTCAGAAACCGAGGAGCAAATTCGGAACATTGTTGTGGATAGTGAATTTTCAATTCGACCACAAAACTTTCCTTCTGTTGATCATAGGACAAACAATTCTCGTGACAATGCACGAGCACTAACACTGCCCGGGTCACATGCTGCATGGTCAGTTACGGCAAAATCAACCTAGTCAATAACTTCTACCAGAATAGGACGCCTTCCTCTTCCAGGTGCCCGTCCAAGCTCACTCGTGTTTTCGAATTTTATTATTATCTTCTTCAAATCATTTAATAACATAGGGCCTTTCCTCAGACCTTTCATTCGGCGACACTCTCTCAATGTAGCACTGCAATTGCTGCCATTCACATATAACCATTTCACTAACAGCACACCGCCTCTCTTCTCGATAGCCACACTGTTCACTCACGCTATGGCTTGTCAAATGACAGGGCGGATGTCATAACGTCATACATACAATGTACAGCGCTAGTTTTGCACCTGGTGCTCACAATTGCAAATAATTTTTTTCCAGCGTAAATCAGATCTGCATTAACACATTAGCATGTCTACCAAGTTGAATTGCCATGCAGTATTTACAGCACACACTGAACCTGTGAGAGTAGCTGCGCTTTAATCATAACCACCCGCCATGTTGCTTTCTGCTTACACCATCCAGCTGTGTGATGAGAATGTCTCCTCAATTTTATAATCATAGACTCGACATGCAAGAGTAATTAAATTATATAAATGAGCATATAAATCCTGGCTGTCATTCTTACATACCACCACAGTAGTGAGCGAGGTTACGTCGCATTGTTTCTGACAAAAGTAGTCAGTAAACGGCACTCGTCAGTCTACCTTCCTCAACAGCTGGAAGCTAAGAACATGCAAGGAAATGTCGCTTATTGTTAATGTCCTGTGTGATCGAAAATTATTGATTGATTTCCGATAGACCCTGAGTAGTGGTGGATCGAAAATCGATGACCCAAATTTCAACAAGACTGCGCCCGTGGAGCGTGGCACGCTCTTGTGACCTAATACAAAGAATGATAAGGTATATTTAGCAATAAATCCGAAAGAAGTAGATTAATAAGCGATTATATTGTAACTGAACAAAAGCTCATGATCTTATAACAGAGCTACTCAAAACTATAAGCACAAGATTTAAATTTACGACAAGCAGTAGAAACATCATATTAGGTTTCAGTCGTCCTTTTTAAATTTTATTGGCAGATCTAGCTTTCAGCTAGAAACTACTCATTCTCTATACTAAGAATACAAGAGGAACATAGTTATATGACGTCATAAAAAGTTGCAATTAATGGCTTAACTCATATGGTTTGTATATTACATACCACTATCATTTTTGATCAACGCATGTAATGCCTGTTGGTCGGGCTACATCAACAGTTCATTGAATACTACTGTTTGCGGAAGGCGGGTGGTATGGAGAACACATCGGTTGGTTACATGGCGTCATCTATGTGAACTACGTATAAACCTCAAGGGAAGTAAACCACTTCAAATTTAATTACATAAAATGAAACATAAGTAAAATTCTTACATTGTCGTCCGACTTATTTCATATTTATCATCAAGTAATAAAATTTCCATGTTCACTCCCTGTGCGTCCGTTATTATTATTAAAACATTTAAATTACGTCAGGTGGGTAAAACTTTTTAAAATTTTTTTAAAACATTGTTTTAATTTATAAAACACTAGAAGACACGTGCTGTATACACCTATTAGTTGATAAGGCTTAAATATATTTATTTTTATATTATATCTTCCTTTATTAAAACATAATAGGTATATTGTTCATCATATTTACTAAATAGTTCATAGATGGTGCCAAACATCAGTCAGATGCATGGTTATTACAGTTTGGCTATTCCGGTATAGATATAATGGGTGCTAACCTCTTTCTCCCTTAAAGCCGATTTTTCTTGTAAATGCAAAACAACCAATATTTTAAATTGCTGTTAAATAATACTGTTTATGCATCTGACCTAACATATCATGGTAGAAGTTCTGCAGTAAGACACCATAATGATTGATTTAGACTGATCGTGGCCCACACAGAGGCGTACAAGCAATCATTTCTCCGACACCCCATCCGTAAATAGAAGTGTGAAAACCGTAAAATATGATTCAATAAACTGTTATCTTTATCACGTAGCTTAGAGCTGTCCGCGTAGTCTATATGCAGATTTAAAAACACCATCAGCTGCGTAGCCCCCCCCCCCCCCCGATTGAAACAAAGCTTTCTTTTAAACATCTTTAATTAGGTATTTATTGTTTTAGATCTTCGTGCCCATTGTACCTCAGATTCCGCGTGTTGTCTCAAGCGATATTCTTGCGGTTTAAATCTTGCCTCACACAAATTACATTCGCAACGGTTAAACGATGAATGAAGACAGTATGTTACTGGAGATACGAAAAAGAGTTTGGGGCGGCCGCGGCTGGGAGCGCCAGACAAATTGTTACAGATGGACGCGCGCTGACTGGCAAGTATCGGTCGCCCTTGTGCCGCCGCCTGCCTCGTTAGAGATTTGATAAATCGACACTACCTGCACCTCCACACGCCGAGAACACTTTCAGCCAAAACTTATGTCAGTCCTAGGTGAGAAACTTTATTAGCAAACGTTTCTTTTGCACCGAGTCACACTTATTTATCACCATATGACTGGATAGTTTGGCAGTCAGGAAGTCATTACGTCAGATGGCGTGACTCACCACAGTAGAAAAGCTGATTGATGAAGTCCGCATTCGCCGATGACTTTGGACAGCAGTGGCTTTGAGTAAGTTTTCTTTTCTGTCTGTCGACCGCGAACCTTCCGGCACTTTCAAACTTTTCCTGGGACACTGAGATAATTTTAATGATGTCATTTTGTACTGTTTATAGAGCATCGTTATTACAACAAGTACACAAGTATCGTTACTTTCGAGAAGTTATTAACAGGAGCGGAATCAAGAATTCGTCCGAAAAACATATATCTTACTCCCAGAAAGGTCTAAAATTTTCTGTTCTCTAGTCGTCTCTCTGGATTGTTGAAGAAATGATGGGGAGTAAGAAGAAGAGCTTCAACCTCATTCAGCTTGTAATTACAATTTAAAAATGGAGGAGCCGGTCGCGGTGGCCGAGCGGTTCTAGGCGCTTAAGTCCGGAACCGCGCGACTGCTACGGTGGCAGGTTCGAATCCTGCCTCGGGCATGGATGTGTGTGATGTCCTTAAAAATGTGTGATATCTTATGGGACTTAATTGCTAAGATCATCAGTCCCTACGATTTCCTTAGGCTAGTTAGGTTTAAGTAGTTCTAAGTTCTAGGGGACTGATGACCTCAGATGTTAAGTCCCATATTGCTCAGAGCCATTTACAAATGGAGGGGAGAATTACTCTTACAAAAAAATAGGCTGGTTATGAAGACATTTCTGGTTTACATACAAAATTTTATCTGGAGCGACCTCAGCCCACAAAATCTGTCGGAAATGGCATGGGGCATATTACGACAAAGTTACGTCTACAGACTGGACTAAACCACTGCTACAGTGGAATAAACACTAGACAGAAGGGAGAAAGGAATATTAGGGCTTAAGATCCTTTCGACGATGGAACAATTAGAAGTGGAGCAGAGCCTCGTATTGGGGAATGAAATCGCCCTTGGATTTTCAAAAGAACCTTCACGTTATCGACCATAAAAATCGCGGATAATCTAACTCTCACTGGCGGGACTGGGATTTGAACTATTGTCCCCCGGGACACGGCTGCAATCTCTCAACGCGGTGCAACCAGGGTCGGAGAAAAAGAAACAAAAGCAGCTATTTTTAATTGCCTGAAAAGATAAATTGATTGAATTACTGCCGATCGACCTAGACACACTGTCTTGACGGTAGTGCCGAAACAGTTTTGGAAGAGCCTCAAAGAGCAAATGGATATTTGATTACTGAAGCATATAGTAACTATCAGAAATGTTACTCGCATAAAACGTTACAGAATACTCTCTACGTATGGTTTTATTGTCGTACACACAACTAATAATTTCAGTATTACTGAAGTCATTGGATTTAGTAGTTCCTTACATCCGTCCTTGCCAACTTTTTCAGGGAAAATATGAATAAAAATATGAGATGACCGTGTTGCAATGGAAGATATTATCTTTAGAGGATATATGGGAAAGTCGCTTTTTGGTCAGGTGCTGCTGAAGTCAGTCATGTACCTTCGTTCAATCTCTTTTGAGTCGGCTCTCGTGAGGCTAAGTAATTTGGCTTATTTTATTCGGGACGGAAACCTTAAAGAAATAGAGGAAATCGTTGCTGTTCAGTTACTTTTCTATATGGAAGTAACACAACACTGAAAGCACAAATGTAATATGTTGGAAGATGAACTGAGACACTCACTCTGTTACATTGTATTATAAGCTCCATATATGACCTCGAACGCCATGGGAATTTGTAAATTTGTGGTAAGTTCCTATGGCACAAAACTGCTGAGGTCATCGGTCACTAGGCTTACACACTACTTAATCTAGCTTAAACTAACTTACACTAAGAACGACAGACACATCCATGCCCTAGGGAGGACTCGAACCACCGACAGGGGAAGCCGCGCGACCCGGGATAAGGCGCCCCAGATTGCGCGTCTACCCCGCGCAGCTCAAATGCCATGAAGAGGCCGTTTCAGTTAAATAAGTAGATGAAGACTTTGGTGTTTGATGCCTTACAGTTTGTTTGTTCGAAGCGAATGTCACCGTCACGTGAAGCATAGCTTAACCCTGATAGAAAGCTGAAGACACTGAATCACGTTTTCTTTTAATATTGTAGTAGTTTCTAAAGATTATCTGTCAGTTCTTTTTGTATCCACAAGTATGAGATCAAATGCCAAGCCTATAACGGTTATCATAATAAAATAGTCTAACGCCTATTGTGCTGAAGACTGGCGCCACATAGACAAACTGTCTGTCAGTTTTTTTGTTCTTTCTGTGCGATTACAGTAATTTCATGGAGCATCTAAGGAGTACTACGGCCATGGAGTGCGAGTAAGTACTTTTATCAGAAATATATTTTACG
Organism: Schistocerca cancellata; assembly: GCF_023864275.1. Taxonomy (NCBI): domain Eukaryota; kingdom Metazoa; phylum Arthropoda; class Insecta; order Orthoptera; family Acrididae; genus Schistocerca; species Schistocerca cancellata. Next base: position 774,068,709 of record NC_064629.1, read on the forward strand.
TACTGCTGGGCCGTTTTGTTTGCCATGATCTTATATGACATAGAATTCTATCGATTTGTTTGGGGGGAAATAACTCAGGAAATATTCGGTTTATTATACGAATTTGCGCATGACTGGTAACAAATGACACCTCATCCGCTGGTAGATCTGCTAACTGATTGCACAACGCTTGCTACTTGCAAATTAATCTGTGGCAGGAGCACAACCATAAACAGGGACAAAAATGTCATACTGAAATTATTACCGTCATTTTCATATTTACGAGGGCGTGCTGAAAAGTAACGCCTCCGAATTTTTGACCCAGCATTCTCTATGAATTAAGACACAGTGGATAACAGACATTGGCTAAGAGTGGGCATTGAAATCAATAAGGAAACTTCAATATTTGTGTCAGTCTGGGATTCGGACCCGGGGCTCCTACTTACTAGGCAGATGCTCTTACCACTGAGCCATCCGGACACAGTGATCATTGCAACTGCGCAGACTACCATAGCACGCCTGCCGTCAGCCCCAAATTCTCAGCTGCACTGCCCCTTGTCCATTATCCTCATTACTCGCGGCATTTCGGCGTTTCACGTAAGAGTTCAAAAAAATTGTTCAAATGGCTCTGAGCACTATGGGACTTAACTTCTGAGGTCATCAGTCCCCTAGAACTACTGAAACCTAACTAACCTAAGGACATCACACACATCCCTGCCCGAGGCAGGATTCGAACCTACGAGCGTAGCGGTCACGCGGTTCCAGACTGTAGCGCCTAGAACTGCTCGGCCACCCCGGCCGGCCTAAGAGTTTAAGCCTGGTGTGTATCTGCACTGAAGAGATCTTTGGCTGTGTCTCCTGTCCGAATTTTTTATTCTGTTCTCATTATTGGTTGAGGTATTACGTGTCAAGCGTATTACACGGTCGACTTTTTCGCTTCCCTGGTGCAAGTTGCAACCATCTGTCGCTAGAGAGCTCCGTACTATAGCGTGTAACATGGCTGTGTGTAACGTACCTATGTCGGTGCGTGAGAAACAGTATGCTGTAACCGAGTTAGAAATCGAAGACTTTGTCCTCACATGGAACACCCTCTCCTTCAGCATGACGATGCTCGACCAGACTCGAGCGCTGCAACATCTGATACAATCCGACACCTTGGGTTCACTGTCACGCATCATACAGTTCCGACTTGGCCCCGTCTAATTTCAATTTGTTTCCAAAACTTAGAGAACACCTTCGAGGACATCACTTTGATAGCGATGAAGCGGTGCAAGAACAGGTGAGGTTGTGGCTCTGTCAACAAAGTCAAATATTCTACAGTGCCAGTATCAACAAACTGGTGTCTCGTTGGGAGAAATGTGTTGGTCGCGAAGGTGACTATGTTGATCATGTTTGGTTTGTGGGGCGCTCAAATGCGCGATCGTCAGCGCCCGTAGAAAGTCCCAATTTTTACACAGTCCCATTTCTTTCACAGTCCAGTCTAGACACTGCCAGTCCCTAGGCAGAGAAAATCCCCAACCCGGCCGGGAATCGAACCCGGGACTCCGTGATCCACAGGCAGCAACACTAGCCACTAGACCACGAGCTACGGGCAGACTATGTTGACAAATAAATATGTACATATGAAGAATAAAGATTTAGAATGCTAATAACGTTTGTTTTATTTAAAAAAACTTTAAGAATTTTCACACAAAATTTTCGGAGGCATTATTTTCAGCACGCCGTCGTATTTCGTCACACTGGTACACAAAGTCAGCGATCCCGTAAATCATTTGCCAGACAGTCCGTCTCACGCATCGTCTGAAGATGGGGTCAGTTGTTTCTATACAAAATTGTTAAGGCTTTCGTGGCCACTTGTTGACAAACTGCCTATTGGCTTCTGTCTCGGGTTCTTCGGCCGACGTTCATCTAATGATTTTTCTGACGTTTCGCCAGCACGAGTGGCTGGCATTGTCAAAGCCTCCAGTTCACCACCGGCAATGGAGGGTGAAGCTTTGACAATGCCAGCCACTCGTGCTGGCGAAACGTCAGAAAAATCATTAGATGAACGTCGGCGAGCCTCCAGTTCACCACCGGCATTGGAGGGTGAAGCTTTGACAATGCCAGCCACTCGTGCTGGCGAAACGTCAGAAAAATCAGTAGATGAACGTCGGCCGAAGAACCCGAGACAGAAGCCAATAGGCAATTTGTCAGTTGTTTCTATCTTTACGTATCAGCGGTCTGGAAATATATGCGAGCCAGAAGGGAATACTGCATAATACATAACGCTCTGGGATCTTCATCGACCTGTCACTATTTACAGAAATAAAGAGATGAAATCTTTCCTAGTATCAGATGTGTAATATTCCTTATGTTAATAAATGCATCAGAATCCACAACTCCTTTTATTTCTCATCATGAAGCAATTATTTCATGTCCTTTGTTTTCCGCCTTTAATGTTAAGGCCGTTCCAGGTTTGAAACTTCCTGTCATATAAAAACTTTGTGACGGATCGCGACGCGACGCAAACGCGAAACCTATAGCTTTCGCTCCCAAATACTTTATCTAATGAGGTACTCGTGCCCGGGTTCCCGGGTTCGATTCCCGGCGGGGTCAGGGATTTTCTCTGCCTCGTGATGGCTGGGTGTTGTGTGCTGTCCTTAGGTTAGTTAGGTTTAAGTATTTCTAAGTTCTAGGGGACTTATGACCACAGCAGTTGAGTCCCATAGTGCTCAGAGCCATTTGAACCATTTTTTTGAGGTACTCGTGCACGATTCAGCCAATGCATTTTGCCTGCCTCCCAAATTTCACGCAAGTCCTCCTGCACAATTAGCTGGACAAGCACTTCTGGAGGAAAGAGTATTGCGGAGAAACGGCTAAACCACAGCCTTGAGAATTGTTGCCAGAAAGCACTTTTCACTCTGCAGCGCAGTGTGTGCTGATTTCAACTTCGTACCAGACGAAATCAGATAGCTGCGTGGGCGGATCGTGAGCCGTTTCTGTGTAGCTTGGTCGGTACAGTGTTAGCCTGTAGGAGGCCAGTGCTCCGTGTTAGTTTCGCAGTCCGGCACATAGTTTTCATCTCCCAAGAAGTTTCAAATAAGCTCACACTTCGATGTACAGTGAATAATTTATTATATTACTGCATAGTTGTCGCGGATGAAAAGAACATTTGTTCCATAAGCGATTAGTTGGTTTATTCATCTTTTGTATCTGCATCTCTTGTCCTTTCTTTCCGCGTTTGTAGTTAAATTATAGGATATGGGTTCAGTCTTTTCGCAAGGGCACTGTTTCTTCTTTTTACTCAAACACGTTTCAGCACCTCTGTGTCATCATCAGTGTGTTTTTTTTAATTGAAAACTGTAAAGAGTGAACATATTTTAGATTGTAACTGATCTAACAAAGTGAGGCCTAAAGAAAGTATTTGTTCGTTTTGCTTCTTACCTTGATTTTACATTATATGGTTTCGCAAGGCCAACTGTATGCGTCCTGCACTGATAGCTTGTCATTTTCAAACCAAAGCTCCTTTAGCTATACCTGACCACGCAAACAGACTTTCTCCTTTATCTGTTTGTGTTGCCTTTTTTGTAAAGTTCCTTCAATGTTTTAAATAATGTGCGTTTACGGAGTGTAGTGTTTTCATTTAAAACTTGTTTGCCTTCTGCTATTGCCTTCTGTATGTGGAAGTTCTCTTCTATTATCAGTTTGTGGTATGGGCTGCGGCTGGAGTTAAGTATTTTGAGATCTATTGCTATTGTATTTGTGTGGTGGTTATGAGCTATTAGGTGGTCAGAAAATGTGCCATGGATGCTGTTACTTTTTATATTACAAATATATACATTGTTGGACAGAAGGACAACACGTTTTAATAAAAGATACAACACATCACCCCATACACTCTCCAAATAGAGGCCATAAAGACTTGAGTCTCCTCTTTGACCAATAATAACTAATCATTCGACATACTACCACGCGTTTCACATCGGCCGCCGTCGTGTAGCCAGCTGTTATCACGACCGATTGGCCACGTTAAATTCAAGCCTACTGCATTTGTCTATTACTAAATATCTGGGGCATCTTTGAATTTGAGGTACCGGAGTTTACTAGAACATTTTACGTGTATATAAATAGGAGCACTCTGTGCTGAGGCAGGGAGTTTATCTCCGTCTGTACTTCCGTGAGCGCTTAATACAAGTACTCTTATTACAAAGAGTTAAATCTTGTTGACGAAATTGCTGTCATAGCTAGCCCTTGCTTCTGGATTCTACGTGACTACATTTTCACAGCACGCCTAACATCTCTCGTGATATTATTGCTAAATTAAAGTGACTCGCGCGCAATGAAGAAGATCGTTGCAAATCTGGTGAGTATAGACTCTGAAAGTAGTCAGATATTAAGAAACGCACATGTTTTCACTTACGATCAAAATAAAAAACTATAAAAGCAACGGAAAACCGTCTACAAATGTACTACAAACATTTTTGCATCACAACACAAAATAATCTTGCTAAATTACATAAACTTTTATGGCTTTAGTTGACTGGTGTGTCTTGACGTAATGGTGTGTGACCAAACTTGTAAGCTTTCTTGGATGATTTTGTCTAAACAAGGGAATTTTTCACAGTGCTGTATCTCTGATTTAAAAAAAAATGGTTCAAATGGCTCTGAGCACTATGGGACTTAACTTCTAAGGTCATCAGTCCCCTATAACTTAGAACTACTTAAACCTAACTAACCTAAGGACGTCACACACATCCATGCCCGAGGCAGGATTCGAACCTGCGACCGTAGCGGTCACGCGGTTCCAGACTTTAGCGCCTTTAACCGCTTGGCCACACCGGCCGGCCTCTGATTTCAGAAAGAAACTGAAGCATCATAATACCATAACTTATTCCAGGCAACATTTAGGCCAGTAGTGAACAACTAATTACGATGAGAGAGTGAATCTGTAACCTCGAGTACATCTACCATCTGAAGTGGAGCAGACATTCTACTCTTGTTCGGCAGGAACTGAGCTCATATTCTCTACTAGTAATGTATATTTGAGTTTCCTGTCCTTTCCCTTAATTGCTTTGGACATATTTCCGGATTATTCTGTTAATACGTCCATCTCCTCGTCCCTCTCCCTCTGAAGTCCGCCTCCGTATGTCAGTAGCCACCAGTGTCTGGTATCGATGCCAGGTACTGCTAGGGATTTTTGATTAGTAGGAGCAGTGGATCAGGGTACATTCAGCCTCGTGAGGTCAGTTGAGGAGCTACTCGAATGAGAAGTATCGGCTCCAAAGCCAAGAAAGCCGACAACGGGCGGAAGAGTGGTGTGCTGATCCTGCCCCCCCCCCCCCCCCCCCCGTAATACATCCAATGATGCCATTGGCAGAGGATGACACGTTGGTCTCACGGTCCTGGGCGTTTCAAACGTTCTTAAAATAATGCACAGCTTGTACCAGAACTGAGCGACAGAAGGAAATTAACATTTACGAGAGAACCGTAGGTCAAGGCAAAAACATATTAAACGAATACACCACACTCTGACATAAGACACTCTTTGTCTCCCTGGAAGAACTGTGTCGTTTAACTGACACATTAATCACTTCTCCACATCACTCCCTTCCTGTACCACAGCCCTTCCCCAAATCAGTTCACTGTATGGTAATTACCTTCTCTGAACACCAGTCTCTCTCTCTCACACACACACACACATTCATTTTGACAATAAATAAGGACGGAAAGAGCTCCCGATGGCAGAAATCGCGGATTTAGACACCTTATCACACGTATGTACAATCAGACAGCACCACAAACTGCAAAATTCTTGTGAAAATACCTTAAAACCGTGCGGATATAGTAAGTCGCAGTTTTAAACCGAAATGAAAAAAGACGTAACACTTTTTTGCTGCAAATGACAAATTGCCGAAGTATAAATACATCCCACGTCACTGTCCACACCAGAAAGTAGCTAGTTTCATTTAAAGTACCTTTAAAAATTCTTCTCTTATTTTTAAATGCAGATCTGTAGGCCTTTTTTCATAATAAGCTTCAAAAAAGAAACATAAAGAATTTTCAACTCATTACTTAACGTGGATGACGGATATGAATTACAATGATAATACCAGTTACTTAGAAAAAGTTTTAAGTGAAATTTATATGAACGATCCTCAAAATCTTTTATCGATTTACAGACATCTGATGTGTAAAAATAAATTTACAGACCACTTGATTCAGCGCACAATGTGTTCAAACACAGTTCGATCAAACAGTGATAAATCGATACTGTCAAAATTTATATACGAAGTTTTCCGAAACTTCATCTGTTTAGGTGAACCGACGTATATAGGGCATCCCGGTGCCAAATCGCAAACCTATAGCTTTCTCGACAGCATCATAAATTATTTATAGTTAATGATTATTGCAATATGATCCATTATTCCGCCTATAAGCTTCGTAGTTTTGATACCTCAAAAAACAGGAAATTCCCGACTAAGCAAGAATGTTCATTAAAGATGCATCGCCGCCCGGAATGGCCGCGCGGTTTGAGGCGCTATGTCATAGAGTGCGCGGCCCAGGATCAAGCCTCCCTCGGGCCTGGGTGTGTGTGTTGTTATTAGCATAAGTTAATTTAAGTATTGTGTAAGTTTAGGGACCGATGACCTCAGCAGTTTGGTCCCTTAGGAATTCACACAAAAATGGCTCTGAGCACTGTGGGACTTAAATTTTGAGGTCATCAGTCCCCTAGAACTTAGAACTACTTAAACTTAACTAACCCAAGGACATCACACACATCCATGCCCGAGGCAGGATTCGAACCTGCGACCTAGCGGTCACGCGGTTCCAGACTGTAGCGCCTAGAACCGCTCGACCACCCCGGCCGGTAATTCACACACATTTGAACATTTTTAAAGACGCATTATTTTTCCACAGGCGTGAATAACGGTATTGTCTGTTTGCGCAATTAGTGGGATAACACGTTTTCGCCAGCACTAGAGTATCGAGTTTTATTTGTTACATCTTATTCCTTATATTGTAGCCTTTTACTCGTAATTTAAACCCAGTACCGAGTATCGCGAAGTCCTGTTGGCGTGAGCTACCGTGGGGTTGCAACACTCAACTTCCTTTTCTCTCAAGGCGGCGCCAGTTTTTCCGAAGCGTCGTCGGCGTCCGAGGTAAAAGCCGCGGCGCAGTAATTTGAAATATCATTTAGACACGGAGGTGCACCGATTCCTCGTCCCTGCACGCGTGTTGGCCGTATGAGAGAGTATAAAGGGGGCCGTGCCGGGGGGAGCGAGTGAAGTTTTTGCTGTGAGCGGCCTTGGGCCTTTCTCCGTGGGTGGCAGAGCGCTCAAGGCCCGCTGCCGCTGCCGCTTGCCGCTTCCCGCCTGCCGCGCCGGCGGCTTTCGCGGCTACCAACTACCGCCACACCACCTGCACGCCCTTCAGCTAGTATACAGGTACTAGCACTGCTACAGGAGCCACTGCTCGTGATGGGTGCTCACATGCCGGCGTGCAAACCTGCCCGCCTCTGGCTCAAACTACCCTGCCTGCACTCACTTCGAGAGAAAGCTGAAACACTTCCTTTTTACAACCTCGTAAAAGCCAATTTGTTCTGTGTCAGACAGTAAAGCAAATGCAGTCGATTCTTGCTAATTCGAAACTCGTCACATCGAATTTCTCCATAAATCAAATTTCGAAGAAATCTTGTGTGTTTTGCTGAACTCGACAAAACAAGGTGATTGTCATGATAAGCCACCCCGCCAACACAGTACAGTTCTGAGACAACGGCACCGCTACAGTCGCAGGCTCGAATCCTGCCTCGGGCATGGGTGTGTGTGATGTCCTTAGGTTAGTTAGGTTTAAGTAGTTCTAGGGGACTGATTACCTCAGAAGTTCAGTCCCATAGTGCTCAGAGCCATTTTTTTGAGACAACGACTGTTTACCACTCAATAATTAGAACCGTTTCGTCGTCTGTTCAGGTAATTCATTCGTCATTCAACCCTTCGCGACACTTCTTTCTTTCCTCAACGATACACAACTTACTACAATATATAAATAAGTTACAAAAACTCTTTCAAATTCTAAAGGTGGCAGGGGTAAAATACAGGGAGCAAAAGGCTACTTACAACTTGTAGAGAAACATGATGGCAGTTATGAGACTCGAGGGGCACGAAAGGGAAGCAGTGGTTGAGAAGGAAGTGAGACAGGGTTGTAGCCTATCCTCGATGTTATTCTATCTGTATATTGAGCAAGCAGTAAAGAATACCAAAGAAAAATTTGGAGTAGGAGTTAAAGTCCAGAGAGAAGAAGAGATGGAAGAGCAATTGAATGGAATGGACAGTGTCTTGAAAGGTGGATATAAAATGAACATCAACAAAAAAAAGAGGATAATAGGATGTAGTCGAATTAAATCAGGTGATGCTGAGGGAATTAGATTACGAAGTGAGACATTTCAACTAGTAAATAAGTTTTCCTGTTCGTGAAGCAAAATAACTGATTATGGTCGAAGTAGGGAGGATGTAAACATAGACTGGCAATAAAAGCGTTTCTGAAGAAGAGAAACTTGATAACATCGAGTGCAGATTTATGCGTCAGGAAGTCCTTTCTGAAAGTATCTATATGGAGTGTAGCGATGTATGGAAGTGAAACATGGACGATAAACAGTTTAGACAAGGGGAAAATTGAAGCTTTCGAAATATGGTGCTACAGAACAATGCTGAAGATAAGATGGGTAGATCAAGTAACTGATGAAAGGGTACTGAATAGGACTGGGGAGAAGAGAAATTTGTGGTACAACCTGACTACTAGAAGAAGGGATCGGTTGGTGGGACACATTCCGAGGCATCAACGGACCACCAATTTAGAGGAAGCAGAGCCAGCGAGATGAGTTTCTGCCTCTTTGGGGGAGGGGGGGGGGGTATTCACTGTTAGTCTGGGTATTGAAGGGTTTGCCATTGGTCATTGGTGACACGTAGCCCACCCACTTTAACGAGAAGCATAACTTTGTCTTTAAGAACATTTTTGGGGAAATGCGAACTTTAATGACATAGTTTGTCCAGCATTAAACCATAAACTTAAGTTGTCTTATATACCGATCAATATATATATATATATATATATACCGTTGGATGTAACAGGGGGCCTCATGGCCCTATTCTTGCCTAGATAAATAAAAAAATAAATCACCCACTGACCACACTGGGCATGGATCGGTAACGATTGTAGAGTTACGAAATCCTGCGGGTGGTGAAGACTACGCAAGACCAGAAACAGGAGACCGTTGCCTCGTCTGATAACGACACAAGTCAGTCACCGCTCGTTGCTCTCACTCGTATTGTAGTCATGGTTTTTGTGCCTTTGTCACTTTTTAATCATCATTTTTATTATTTGATTTGTTTCAGCGTCATACAGCAAGTTCATTTCAAGACTTGACATTTTTCTTCGGAGTTTTCTCCTAGAAGAGAGACCACATAACTAAAAGCAAAAAGCTATTTACCTTTTACTACACCGGGATAAAGAAAAACTCTACTGTGTGAATAAATAAGAACTAAACTGGAAGAAACTATTTTAATGACAATCGTTGAAACAGTGAAAAAGTCATCTCTGTTGAAGAAGAAAAATAGTTTTGGCTGTATAAATTAAAAAAGCGCAGTGCACCGCTTTCTGAATATTGTTTGAATTTAACTGTCTGACAAACGAAGTGAAGCACTCAGAACGAGAGAAGGAAACAAAAGGATTCTTCATGGGTTGAGAGAGTATGTGGTCAGTGGTTAGAAAGTCGAGTCAAATTCACAAAGAATTAGCGCTGATTCGGTTGGGAAGGGCGTTGCCGTCATATTCGCTCCTGAGGCAAAGTGGTCCACAACTGTTGTGACTGGTCCTTGATATCTTGGTGACTGGCACTGGGACGGAGTGGAATTCAGATCTGGCCCCACACTTGCTCTATTGGGGACAAATCTGTGGATCTTCCTGCGCAAGGGAGAACCTCGACATTACACAAGCTGTTCATAGAAACACGTGCGAAGTCCTTTAGAAAAACGGCACCACGATATTGTCGCATGAGAGGAAACACATGAGGGTTCAGAATGCCCGCTACATACCGTCGTGCATTCAGAGTTCCCTCAGTCACTACCAGCCGACACCTGAAGTCATATCCGAATGCTCACCACACCATGACTCCAAGAGTAACACCGCAGTGCCTCGCCAAAACATTGGAAGAATGGTACCCATTCCTGGTTGGTCAGCGTACTCACCGACGATGTTCATTCGGGGTATCTCAGAACAGCATTCATCGCTGAATACAGTGCGGCGCCGTTCATCAATAGTTCATACTTCCCGGCCACGGTAACAATACAAACGCAACTGTTTGTACACTTACGCGCAAAAGAAACTGGTATAGGCATGCGTATTCAAATACAGAGATATGTGAACAGGTAGAATACGGCGCTGCTGTCGGCAACGCCTATATAAGACAACAAGGATTGGATTGGATTGGATTGGATTGTTTGGGGGAAGAGACCAAACAGCGAGGTCATCGGTCTCATCGGATTAGGGAAGGGCGGGGAAGGAAGTCGGCCGTGCCCTCTCAAAGGAACCATCCCGGCATTTGCCTGGAGCGATTTAGGGAAATCACGGAAAACCTAAATCAGGATGGCCGGACGCGGGATTGAACCGTCATCCTCCCGAATGCGAGTCCAGTGTGCTAACCACTGCGCCACCTCGTTCGGTAAGACTACAAGTGTCTGGCGCAGTTGTTAGATCGGTTACTACTTATACAGTGGCAAGTTATCAAGATTTAGTGAGTTTGAACGTGGTGTTATAGCCGGCCCATGAGCGGTGGAACACAACATCTCTGAGGTAGCGATGAAGTGGGGATTTTAGTTTACGACAATTTCACGAGTCTAGCGTGAATATCATAAATCCGGTAAAACATCAAATCTCCGACATCGCTGCGGCCGATAAAAGATTCTGCATGAACGGGACCAACGACGCCTGAAGAGAATAGTTCAACGTGACACGAGTGCAACCCTTCTGCAAATTGCTGCAGATTTCAATGCTGAGAGATCAAGTGTGAGTCTGCGAACCATACAACGGAACATCATCGATATGGGCTTACAGAGACGAAGGTCCACTCGTGTACCCTTGATGACTGCACGACACAAAGCTTTACGCCTCGCCTAGGCCCATCAACACCGGCATTGGACTGCCGATGACTGGAAACATGTTGCCTGGTCGGACAAGTCTCGTTTCAAATTGTATCGAACGGATGGACGTGTACAGGTATGGATGTAACCTCATGATTCCATGGACCCTGCGTGTCAGAAGGGGACTGTGCAAACTGGTGGAAGCTCTGTAACGGTGTGGGGTGTGTGCAGTTGGAGTGATATGGGACTCCGATACGTGTAGATACGACTCTGACAGGTGACACGTGTGTAAGTATCCTGTCAGATGACTTGTATCTATTCATGTCCATTGTGCGTTCCGACGGACTTGGGCAATTCCACCAGGACATTGCGATACCCACACGTCCAGGATTGCTACAGAGTGGCTGCAGGAACACTCTTCTGCGTTCGGACACCTCTGCTGGCCACCAGACTTCCCAGACATGTACATTATTTAGCATATCTGGGAAGCCTTGCAACGTGCTGTTCGGAAGACATCTCCATCCCCCCGTACTCTTACGAATTTATAGACAGCCTTGCAGGATTCATGGTGTCAGTTCCCTCCAACACTACCTCAGATGTTAGTCGAGTCCATGCCACGTCGTGTTGCGGCACGTCTGTGTGTTCACGGAGACCCAACACGATATTAGCCTGATGTACTAGTTTCTTTGGCTCTTCAGTGTATATATTCAATTCCATTCCCTTATGGCAGATGCAGCAACGGTAGATAAATGATTCAGATGAGTGAACAGTATCTGTTGCATTTATGTAATTGTTTTATTAATTCTAGTTGCGCGTTTTAGCCGGTTAGCGCATAATCGGACTGGAACAATAAGGAAATAATTACGCCTCAGATACGTGAACCTAGCGAGCAGTGGATCTAATATCGCTAAAAGATTAGTAAAAAAGTAAAGAAGTTAAAAAAATTTAAAATTGGCTGGCAGAACGCTGAAATCGTTAAGTATGGGGCCCGATTATGATGTAAAACGAGGGTGGAACCATCCTTGTCATGAACTATAAGTTAACGTAGGGGAAATCTAAAAATAAGTAAAAAGATAAATAGTAAATACATTGGGTAAAGGTATTTAGAGGGAGACGGGTAGGAATGGGGCGACTAAAATGTGAAAGTAAGAAGAAAGGAGCTGTCATGTAATTAAAACTGACGATGGCACAAGGAGGAGCTGGTGCAGCGGTAGGTCTGACTGAATGAGGCGGAACTGCAGTGCCAACGCCGACCGTGAACACAGAGGTGCCGCAGTGAGGTTAAGGACGGAGAACTGCGTAAGCTGATGGCCATCCATGTGGCGGCGCTATAGCATCGGGAATATAAATAACGTGCAAGGGAACGGGGAGGGAGGGAGACGGGAAAAGAGGAGGAGATGTGATATTCGAAGAATCTTATGTATAAATTTGAAGTATAGGAAGCAAGGGGGATAAAAGAGCAAATGGTCTGACTGGAGGTTGATGTGAGATAGGGGGTAATGTTGTAGCGAAGGAAAGGGAACTTTGCTGTTGGAGGAAAATTTTTTGACCTATGAAAAATGGAAAGAAACGTGCCTTAACTGTGAAAGAATAGGGAAGGGGTAGGGGTAGGGACTGGTTATTAACGAGGAAATCGGATAAGTGGCTGAGAACGGGGATGGGAGGTGTTAGGAGTGAGATAGGAAGACTCTAGTTTGGAGAAAAGATGGATAACAAATATAAAAAAAAATTGATTTTTTGTAATCAGTTGCTCGTAGAGACTGTGTTCTACAGACATAGGGGAGGATTTACGACTTGATACTTCCTGGCAGTTTAAAACTCTGTGCGAGACCGAGACTAGAACTCGGAACCTTTGCCTTTCGCGGGGGAGTAATGTACCGACTGAATTACCCACGGACGATACTAAATGCGTCCCTAAAATGGTTCAAATGGCTCTGAGCACTATGGGACTCAACTGCTGTAGTCGTAAGTCCCCTAGAACTTAGAACTACTTGAACCTAACTAACCTAAGGACATCACACACATCCAAATGCGTCCCCACAGCTTTACTTCCGCGAATGTGCGAATGTGTGTGAAATCTTATGGGACTTAACTGCTAATGTCATCAGTCCCTAAGCTTACACACTACTTAACCTAAATTGTCCTAAGGACAAACACACACACCCATGCCCGCACAATGCATGACTGCAGTGCCCTAGACCGCTCGGCTAACCCCGCGCGGCGTTACTTCCGCCAGTACTCCATCTCATACCTTCCAACCTTCAGAGAAGCCCTCCTGCGAACCTTTCAAGACTAGCCCTCCTGGAAGAAAGGATATTCCGGAGACATGGCTTAGCCACAGGCTGACGGGTGTTTCCAGAGTGAAATTTTCACTCTGTAACGGAAAAAGTTTCATTCTGGAAACATCTCCCAGGGTGTGGCTTATCCATGCCTGCGCAATATCCTTTCTTCCAGGATTCCTATTCTTGCAAGGTTCGCAGGAGAACTTCTGTGAAGTTTGGAGATGGGGTCCTAGTGGAAGTAAAGCTGTGAGTAGGGGTTCTTAATCGTGCTTGAGCAGCTGTGTCGGTAGAGCACTTACCAGCGAAAAGCAAAGGTACTGAGTTCGAGTCTCAGTCCGGTACACACTTTTATTCTGCCAGGAAGTTTCATATCATCACACACTCTGCTGCAGAGTGTTAACAACTTGTCAACAGGAGATTCATTATGCTTGTTTCCACTGAGATGATCGTATAACACTCCTGTCTGCCACTGCTATACCATAACCTCAAAACTGGAGGCAATTTGCAAATCAGAATTATTTTGTTGGAGTAATAATGGTATAAAGCAACAGAGCAGTGTTACCCCCTGAGAGGAATTTTGTTATGTTGACCGTGTTGTACCTAACGGAGGTGGCTTATCGGAAGTGAAAGTCAGAATTACGTAAATATAGGAACAGTACGAACAAAATTTTGCCTATCTGCACTGTTCAACGGATAAAGAAAACGGTCGCCAGCCTAACTAGGCAAGAGAATGATTAACATTCTCGTTCAAGAAAATAGTTATTAGTAACTTTAATGGATAAACACAACCTATACTTTGTCACACGCGAGTGCAGTGAACTCTGACACATACATATGTTTACGGTAAGATTGAAACTAACAGTTAGTGCAGCAGAAACTATTTGCAAAATTATAAGAGATACCGAAACACACTATTACTTTCAGGGCTCAAAGAAATTATGGTTTTTTATAATTAGTGGTCTTTCCGTTACTTGTTACCGAGCATTAACACAATAGACAAACTGTGGATCCTTTTATACTATTAATATGCACTTCTAATACATAAGAGAGACAAACACTTAGCAAACATGAGTATATAACGTTTCACAACTGCAGCTTTCCACTTTTAATACAGTGAGACACAAAATTAACATATATGTAAGATACTGACTCACCTTCTACGATTTACAACAGGCAGTAATGTGATCATTTACTAAGCAAAACTTTATAAGCCTCAGTCTTAAGAACTTTTAATTTGAAGTTGGC